>NW_010543644.1:0-1721 GCF_000687285.1 Phaethon lepturus
CCCCCATTTTGGCAGGCGTGGCCGGCCTCCCGCTCCCCTGAGCTCTTCTCAGGTGCATCTGGGAAGTGCTGCAGGTGGGAGGGGGGGGGCTTTGCCTTATCACCGCGGGAGAGTTCAGTGTGCTTAATCCCCGTTAACTGCAGCAATTACCGAGTAAATAGGAGTCAGTTGCTGCTGCTGAAAGAGATGATTGCTTCTGCCGCCTGATGGAACGGGAGGAAAATCGTCCTTGGTGTTTAAAGGGAGAAGGTAAGGGGTTTATAGCCCAATTCAGTGGGACTGAAGACAGTCTGTTGGTGGCTGGCAGAGATAGCTCCTGCTATTACAGTAGCAAAGAGCGGGTCTGCTATCATTTCTGTCATCTGAGGCAGCATCATTCATCAGGTGAGGTCTTTCCTGAAGCAGTTAATCATATCTTAACGATCTTTGAAGAAATGTTGCAGTATGATCCGATGCAGTAGGAAGATACCCATAAAGTTAGTGATGATTTCCCATGTTTTTAGTAGCTCTTTTAACCAGGACAAGAGTAATTTAAACACTTAGTGAAAGCACAATTGTCAGACTAATGCTTATGCCAAGAATATGTGTAGATAATTATGTAGCATATAGATGGGGCCTTTCAGCGGGTTCCTCTGTGTGTGTGATTTGACTACATTTAAAGAAGGTGATGGTGTTCCAGTTAAGCTGCACTATATATGCCTTTAGCACTTGGAAGTGCTCTGTTAGTGTGGGGCAGAGGCACTGAAAAAATGGGATAGAATCTGCTCCAGAAAGGTTTCCTGTCTTACGTTTTCTTGTGTTTTAGCTGACAGCAGGGATTGGGAACGGTACTTCTCCACAATGCGATAGCTCCAGTATTGAGCTATCAAGCAGCAATATTCCCAGCAACTTACTTTCTAGTGTGCCATATCTGGTTAAAATCTGCTCAGCCTATTGGATGGCGCTTTGCCATCTTCCTACACCTAAGAGAAGTGTCTGAGTATGGTTTTCTATTCCCTCCCTCTCTCCCAATATATGCACATGCATGCTTGTACGCATAGGTTGATTACTCTGTTGGAGACCTATGATTGATGGTCGCTTTTATTTGTGCCCAAATCAGATTTCCCTTTAAGCTAGGGTTGGTCTGCCCTCACTTGCTGGCCTAGCAGCATAAAGTCTGGCAGGATGCTTTTATGCTGTAGTATGGAGGAGATGGGGTGAGAAGCAGAACTAGACCTTGAGTGTTGATATCCTTTCCGTTTTATTACGAAAACTGTTACCTTTTACTTATGTGTAACTGATCATGTAGCCAAATGGATGGAGCATTTCACTAGCGATCGGGAGATTTGTGATCTGTTTCTGGGTTTGCTGTGGCTCTGCAGGGTGACTGCAGACAAGCCACTTGTGTGCTCTGTGCTTCAGCTTTCCTGTTTGTCCATGCAGATAATGAGACTGACCTCTCTAGAAACCGCTGGAAGAGATTGATGAATCTCTTGTGATGCAGAGCACCTGGGTGGTATTGCTGCAACACATCACAGATGGCGTTTTCTTTCCCTGAGAATTTGAAAGGTTTTGGACTGCAGACTAATGCACCTGGAATGCTTGTTTATTTGGGTTTGGTATCAATTTATTTTAGAATTGAGAAAGGTGGTCCTTAGGGGTGCTTAAAGTGGCTTAAGTGGAGGGTTATGAATTTTTCCCTTGAGATCCTAGGTGCCTGAGAACTCCTCACCTGCAGGAAT
>NW_010543644.1:1752-4377 GCF_000687285.1 Phaethon lepturus
AGTAAGGAACAGGATTTACCAATCAGTGTGTAGTGTTAGGAAGAATTTTAACAAGCAATTTCTTCCGTGCTTAACAAGTGTTAGAAAACAAAAATTGATATATTTGTGGTTTTTAAGACAACCTGACCACAGTGAAAGGATGCGAATAATTCAGTCAAGAAAATCTCGCTCTGAAAGTTCCTTATGCTGCAGTGGGGTCCTCTAAAGCACGGATAGATGGGGGAAAAGGAAAGGTGGTTGTCCCTAATCTGTGACAGTTTGGATGGGCAGGATGACATTTACTCACAGAAAAGTCTTTTGTTAATGCATCGTACGACTGGGTATTGGCAGAGTTGGGATTTGGCCAGTTCTTGTTGGGATGAAATATTATCTCCTCGTGATTTATTTCTCCTTCATGTTTCTGTGGAAAAGTGTAGTGCTCATACCAACAGAGGATACCCTGCAAAAATGGCATCAAGGATGTGCTTCTGCGGCCTTGTTTACACTGGAACATCCGATAGGTTGTATCGGTAGTTACGGCAGTGCTATGGGTGTATGGTTGTTCCTGTTCCAGAAAGCAATTACTTATTTGTTTCTTACTACATGTTTAGAAGTTCAAAATAAACTGGAAAAAGTACTTGTACAAGAAGGATATGTTCTACTCATGTGTCGTTTGAAAACCATTGTTTTGGATTTATCATATCTTTCTTGTATAAAAACTGCCCAAACTTTGAGATAGATTTTCGTAAGCGTTTTTAAGAACTGTAAACAAATTTCAGCCTTGTTCGTTCCAAAATAGTATTAATGCTGGAATTATTTTAAATGACATAACTCAGCAAGTTTGAACACCTCCTAATCTGTTACAATATCAGTAAAAATCTTCCATGCCTATTAGAAATACTTCATTGAGCTTCCACATAAACAGTAACACAATAAATCTTTTATACAGCATTATACTTTGACGTTCCCTTTTGAAAGAAACAGGCTTCCCGAGCCGTTAAAACTTCAGTAGAAGTGGGCAAGTAGAAATATTTATTATAACTCAGTTTTTTACTGAATATCCGGGGAAGGTTTGTTTGTTTATGTAACCTTAAGAAGTTGTTGCTTCAGAGCAACGCAACGTTGCCAGGGATAGCACGTGCCAAGTGAGACGGGCACGGAGCAATGTGATAGCCTGGAAGATGGAAAGGGAGTAATGAAGCCGAGCGCTCGGCGTGGTTTGGAGTGTGAGGAGGTTGGTGTGGGGAAGAGAGCAGAGATGCGAGATGGATTTGAAGGTGGCTTGCAAGTGAGTAGAGCAAGGACACACAAGGTAGCTGGAAAGACAACGATGACAGAGGGATGGAGAACTGCGATGTGGTGAAACGAGAAGGAAGGCAAGTGAATTCTGCTCTGGTGGTTTGAGGAGGGAGGAGTTTGGAGAGATGGGGTGTGTGTTGGGGTGGTTTCTTCCGCTGCAGATTTAAATGGATTTTTAGGCCAATATTGTTGCACCTGTGTACTAGAGTGTATAACGTACACTCCTGTCAATGATTGCCCTCCTTCAGCGTAACTGAGATTGGCTGGACCGGGGGAGAGAAGGGAGACTACCAAAAACCTATTTTTGTACTAGAATACCAAACTGTGGTTTGAAACAGTAAATCCAGTTTCACAGAATGCAGCAGTGGATCATAAATGCTACAAGCCCATGACCCCCAGCGCTGAACTGCCGCGGATTCCCTCTGTTGGCTCAGGTTTGCTCAGCTGCTTTGGAAAGTGCAAGGTCTGTGGTGGATCCGGTATCACCTGCTGCTGCCACGCTGGCCTCGGGGTGGCTGCAGGCAGGGGGACGATATTTAATCTGATGTAAGCACTGCGGCATGTGTTTGGGTTAATGCAACAGAAATGCAATCATGTGTTCAGATATGTGCTGCTGGGCGTTTTGGCAGCGCGCGGACCGGGTGCGAAGGGACCGCAGCCTCGTGCAGGTGGTGGGAGCAGCTGCCTGGTCAGGCTCTGCTGAGGTGGGGGTGCCGTTGGCCAGAAGAGGAACAGGCTTTTGAACTGCGCTAAGATGTGACGGCTCCTAGGTTTGTCAGCTTTACTTTGGTTATTTGACTCGCCTGTTAACTCTGGCTTAACAGGCTTGCAGATGCATGGTCATTGCTTCAGGTACAAACTGATCAGCTGGAGATGAAAAGCCCTGTATACATGTGCCTGGCAGCAGTGACTTTCAAGCTTTTTCAGCTTTTCAATAGAGGAACAGGTCCCTATACAGCAAACTTGCATCTTGTGTTGCTTTTTTGAGGGATTCCCGGCAGTGATGCACAGGGCCCTGGCACTTCATAGGCTGAGGGACGGGAACCAGCACTTTGCCAGGGTGAGGCCTCATTCCCTCAGCACCTGCTTTCCCTCTGCTTGTTTCCCGTCTGCTGCTTTTGACCACTCCAGGTCCTACTCGTGCTAACCTAATTTTCACTCCTCCGCAGCCCAGCGGGCGCTTTCTGCGCCGCGGATTCAAAAGCAGGAGCGTGGTAACAGCCCCCACAAACTGCTGCCCCCTTCTCCAGCCTCCGCTGAGTAAATGTTCCTGTGATGTGGCTCCGCATCCCGCCCTGGCTTCCTACGACGGTTTTCTCCGCCTTGCACCGTCTGTGTGCGTGTGCC
>NW_010543645.1:0-1444 GCF_000687285.1 Phaethon lepturus
AGGCCGGTGCAGGAGGGGCCGGTGCAGTGAGGGGCTTTCCAAAGTGCCTGCAGACAGCAGCAGGGATGCTCAGTGGGGAGGGCAGAGATTCCATGTCTGGGGGGCTCGGGAACAGCCGAGGACAGATCCTTGCTTCCACAGCACCATCTCAGGGAAAGTCACCGGGCTGCCGAGTCCTCGGAGTAACAGCCACAGCAGCGCAGAGCAGCCATCAGGAGCATTGCTCAGTCCCTCTGAGCACAGCTTGCCAATGCCCAAGTCCAAAGGTGCTGGGAGGCAAAGTGGAGGCAGGAGAGGACAGCAGTAGCTGCGGGGTGGGTGAGACCTGCTGATCGATGCCCAGGAGCCACAGGTGAGGCAGAGCGATTAAAAAAACCACCCCGGTTCCGAAAAGAAGAGAATGCAGCTTAAAATAGAAATCTGTCTAACAAACGCGAAAACGAATGCAAATTGAAAGCCAAGAATCATAAAAAACTGTCCAGCATCAAGGTGAGAGAGCAGACTGCAGGGAGGGCCCAGGGGAAACGGGGCGGCAGCACCCGCACCCGGCCGTGCCTGCGGGCGCAGCACAGCCCACCATAAAGCTGCGGGAAAAGAAGGAGGGATCAATAAATGCTTTTTGTTTGGGATTTGGGGCAATAGCCCAGAGCGGCAGCTGGGTCCCACCACTGCCGGTTGACACTTCACACTCGAGGGGAACTAAAGATGCTGGCAAAACTGTGGGTGCTGAGCTTTCTGAACATGCAGCCGTGGGTGATTTACTGCTGCCAGTGATGCAGAGCCAGCCCAGCGGTGCTGGGTGCTGTGGGGGGCTGGGGCTATTGGAAAGGGCCGGGAGAAAACAAGTGGGCAGGTACGCACATGATGAACAGGATCGCAACAGGCAAATGGGGAGAGCAGCTGATCACAAGCTCCGTGGGAGCCACGGGAAGGTTCCCCTGAGGTGCCTCCTGGTGCGGAGAGCGGCCGTGGGATGCAGGAGCCGTGGCACCACAGGCTGAGCCAGCGCAGGGACCGGTGCCCAGTGTGTCCGGCCAGCCACCCCACGGCCCTCTCCCTCTGCCGTCAGTCAGAGACAGCAGTGATGCACCGAAACCCCACGTGGGACTTGGCACCGTGCAGCGTGGTGATGGCAAAACTAGGGATGCTATAGAACCAGCACGGCACAGGTTAAATGGGCTAAAAAATAGCTTAAATGCCCATGCCAGTGAGCACAGTGAGAGGGCCGTCCTCAGAGAACACCGTTTTCAGGGACTGGGATGTTTTGGAAAAGTGTCAGCTTTGATTACACGCCATTTAGAAAAAAACCACCCAACTCTTGAAGCATTTCAAAACACTTAAGTCTTGCATCTTGGCATCTTCAGGGCAGCGCACTCAGGCGTTTGAGGGTATGAAATGATGTTTAAAGCAAGAGATTTAGCGTTTAGAGGGGAGAGATGAGCGC
>NW_010543646.1:0-326 GCF_000687285.1 Phaethon lepturus
GGGTGGCCAGGGGAGTACCCGAGCGGTGCTTTGTGGCCTCGGTCCGCGGAGAGCAGCGTGATGCTTCTGAGAGTAAAGCACCGCTCAAACAATAGTTTGTACTTCAAAAAAAGGTTGGGGACGGGGACGGGGGCGTGGATGGGGTCGTGCTGCACCGGTAACCCCACTGGAGAGCGGGGGTCCTCCCGGGGGCGGTGGGAAAAGAAGTCTGGCTTTAGTCAGGTGGCTTTGTGGTATTTTACAATCGCTAAGCGGTGAGGCTCCTCGTCTGCGGCTTGCATTGCCTGTGGCAGGGAGGGAGCGGGTTCTTTGGGGCCCCCCCCCCC
>NW_010543646.1:369-12126 GCF_000687285.1 Phaethon lepturus
AGTGAGGATGACGACAACCTCTCCTAGCGTAGTGTGTGTAATAACAACGCACGTTTTGTGCCAGTCACAAGAAAGACAGCAAAAAGCGAGAAAACTCCTAGTGAAGGGTTAATGGAAATATATTTTTCCTTTGGTAGAAACTTGTATGAGCATGTCTGTTAGAGGGCAAGGAAGGAGTAACAAACGCACCGAACTCTGCGATGTACGGCGGTGGGTGTTCTGTATCGGTTTGATCAGAACTTTGTTGAAAGGGGGACTTTCCTAAAGCCTCAGACCTTCCAAAGGTTTCTATCCCCTCTTGGTGGGAGGAGAAGAGAGCCACAATGAAACTGCAGTTTGAAAGGGATTTTGAAAGCTCTAAGGTCCACTTTCTGACTCCAGGCAACACAGAAAGAAGTAAATTTTTAGTATCTTGGAAGAAAGGTTAGTGTTTTGAAGCTTGATGAGGTGTTTGTATGTTTGAATAGTGACATAACCTGTAAGATCTGGTTTCAGAAGAGGTTGCAATGGATAAGTGAGTTTTTCTTTTCATTTTTTAATGGGGACAGATGCTCAAGAGAGAGGGAGAGGATTAAGAAGGTGCAGCGTGTGTACCCTTTGTCATGTGCCAGAAGGGAACGCGCACCATCGCGCAGCCTTCTCTCGTGGCTCACGAGGCAGCCACATCCAGCTGTGTGCTTTGCCGTGAACTTCTCTCTGTCGTGCCTTCCTGCCTCACCATGACATCTCGGTTTACCTTATATGCGTGAGGTGCCCTCCCTCATAAAAAAGCTTAAAGTGCTTTGGAGATGATCATAGAATACTTTGGGTTGGAAGGGACCTTTAAAGGCCGTCTAGTCCAACCCCCCGGCAGTGAGCAGGGACATCTTCAACTAGACCAGGTTGCTCAGAGCCCCATCCAACCTGACCTTGAAATTTTCCAGGGATGGGGCATCTACCCCCTCTCTGGGCAACCTGTTCTCCACCTTCATTGTAAGAAATTTCTTCCTTCTATCTAGTCTAAATCTGCCCTCTTTCAGTTTAAAACCATTACCCCTTGTCCTGTTGCAACAGGCCCTGCTTCAAATGTTTGTCCCCATTTTCTTCCCTAGAAACCCAGAGGGATCACTTTTACATCTAGGGACACTGGTCACACCTATGTTTTGAGGAATATTTTTAAAAATAAACTCCCAAATATACGGGCTGAATAATACACAATTTTACTAATAGGAAAACTGGGTCACAGGTATTCAGTGGTTAAACTAAGGTTACAAAGAAAGGTTGTGATGATCAGGAAACTGCTTGGTGCTCTGTTTTTAACACGCCTCTGAAGTTTAGGCATCCATCCCTCTATACTGATCACAACACCCAGGTTTAAAATCGCCTGAAGCAATCACATAACCAGGTGAATGTTAAGCCCAATCACCTCTGCCGCATTCTCAGCAACACACTATAGCCCACTGCTGCAGTGAAATCTCATACTAACATGCCTTGGGATACAGGAGATCATAGTATAACAAAAATCAGCAAAGCAAACACCAGATAAACAGGTCAAGCTAGTGGACCAAAGCCTGGTGATGTATGTGATGTGTGTGATGCATTGCCATTGATGCTCTTTGTAATTGCTCCCTTTAGATACTAACACACAGTTGGAAGTGAGGGTTTGCTGTGTGTAGGAAGAGGCTAGAAAGGAAGGGAGTTCCTCTTGTTAAATATTTGCCTTCCAGGTCCTAGGTTAGAGGGTGGTTATGGTTCATGCCTGATTCAAGCTCCCAGAAGGACTATTGATAGCTCAGCCCTGGCACAAGGAAGCATGTTGTGCCTCTTACAGTGTTGGGGTGAGCGTGGATACAGCAGCGTCTCTCTCCAGTTTTAACAAAGCCCCATTGAGATACATAACATGAATACTTCTGTGGTTTACCAGTAGTTGTTGTGGTTCAAGATGGGTTGGAAAGTCTTTCAAAAGGCCAGGGAAATCCAGCCATGAAAAACACGATAACAGCACAATGTACGTATTATCAAGCCACTCCACCTCACAAGTTCAAAGGCACTGTAAAGAAGAGAATCTCTTCTTTTGTGGAAAATTGGAGCGCAGTAAACTCTTATAAAAGCTGAGCTTACATAGAAGGATTTTAAATCAGCATAAGTATTCACATGTTTCTTAAGAGTCTGAGGGAAGGTCATGTGGCCTTTACATGGCGTGATAGGTGTAATAGCCACTGTGTCAGGCCAATTCAAGTTAAAGCAACGCCGTACACTTGAGTCACTTTTGGGGTCTCTGCAAGGCTGGATTGCAGCTGTTGCTCTATGAATAGGGAAGTTGGAAAGAAGGTGCAGGGTGTGATCCTCATTCTGACAAAGGGAGCAGGCAGCTCTGTTGTCAGTGCTATCCCAAGCACTGAAAATAAGGCAAAGAAAAGAGTAACCCCAGCTTCATTTCCTCTGCTCTTCCATTGGCCTCCTTGTTCAGCTTGTCATTTGATGATGTGTCTTTTAACGAAGCCTGTAGTACCCAGCAAATCCAGAAAGAGCATTTGGAGGTCATTTAAAGCTCTTCTGAGAACTGATCAGTGGCGTGGACAGTCCCATCACGGGCAGCTCAACCGAGGCTTGTAAGGCAGTGCTGGACGTATGCAGTGGAAAGTAGTATGTTTCCCCTAGCACATTGGCAAGTGGGACAATGACTTAATAAGAACAGTGTTGAGTGAAGAGATGCACTGCAGTGTAAGATATTTCAGCAACTGATAGTTAAATGGCATGCCTGGTTTTGTCTGCCACTCTATTCGCAGTGGTGTACGGGTGTGAATTAAAGTTTAACTGCATGCCTGTCCTGCCTTGCCAGTGGGCGCAGGACTGTTAGGTATGAAATATCAAACAAATCCTTCATTGTTGTCGCTTTCTATGACTTACAGACGAGACGATTTCATCCCTGGGTGTCTCTAGTCCACACTGGTGTGTTTCAGCAAACTCCTTCATGCAGTTCCAGTTTTCACCTTTGCTCAGGAGAACCAGGGGAAAGGAGGGTTACAAGGTCACCAGCAAATACACACCTGCCTGGCTAATGAACTGCTGCCAAAATCACACAAAGTCGCAAGGCCCAGTCTCCTGGAATGGAGACGTGTCCTGTAGCAGGCAGGCTGAGTGTGGTGTGCCTGAGATACTGCCAGTGGGACACAGGGAAGGCTGCTCTGTCCAATAATTTATTTTCTTTCATTTTTTGTTTTGCTGCCTTGGCAGGGTTGCTGGAATGTACTTTAAATAACTGAAACTCCAGCTGTTGCCATGAAATTCTTTGAATTTCATGCCCAAAAAGAAGAAAGATGGTATCTTGAGTTCAGATCAATTGCTCTGGTATACTGAAATAACATAGGTGCGTGTAAATGTAACGCTTGCATTTAATACTCATTGTTTTCTGTTCGTTTGGCCTTCCTTCGAGGCCATTTCCAGATAGAAGCTGAAACTGCTGCAGCAGCAACTACTTCCTGTGTATTTCTAGCCTGATCACTGTGAACATGAATTTAGATCTAAAGACGATGTTTCATGCACGTTATAAAACTATTTAGGGAAGCTTGTACTGTTGTAATATATACGTCAGAACTCCAGGTATGCATTTGGCAGGAAAATCTTAACTGGGAAGATGCTCTGATGTGGTGGTAGCTGCAGTTGTTGATGCATAGATTGATTTCTCAGTGTATTGATTTTGCAGATAGTGATGTTCTCTGTCATCACTGTGGAAACTGGCAATGTTGCCCGTAGCTAGCACAGGCTGGTGTGACGTCCACTGCAGCAAACTGTACCTGAATCCAGCAGTCTCCTGGCATATTGTGGTTTGTACAAAAATCAGCCAAACCATCTTCTTTAACAGAGCTGGAGGAGAATTGTGTTATAACACGATCCCCAGACATAGTTAACCAACCTATGTACATGAAGATTTAAGAGTTAACCCTCAGCCAGGTTGACATGTGCAGCACTGAATCAGAACAGCTAATGGTAGCCATGTCTTCTGGAAACAACATCATAGGCTGGGCTTTCCAGAAGAACAGGATGAAGGTGGATTGCTAGATGCAGTTGCTGAAATTGTTACTACCGATGCAGAAATATTCAGCGAACATGTATGTTTTATATTTGAAAGGCAGAAGATGGTGTATTTGTATCACAGGAGAATGATGAAGTAGTTTCCAATCCATTAGTCGTTCTGGCAGATGTTAAACAAATTCTGCTAAAGATAAACATCTTAAATTCACCAAGCTTGCAAGACTGTATCCAGCAAGAAAATGAAATCCCTAGTGTTATTCCTCTATTAAAAGTGGACAAGTATGATTGCTCCAGTTACTGTACACTGGTTAGTCTGACAGCAGCAGCAAACAAAATAAAGGCAGTTGTGTGGGATTCTGTTAATACCTGAAGGTAGGATATACTTCATGCCAGCCAACAAAAGATTTGTCACATCTTTTTGATGAAAATATCTTAGTTGATAAAGAGAATGGTGCAAATATTACCTTATTTAAAAAACATGGGTCCAACACAGTGTCGGGTGCTTACAGGCTGAATGGGTTAAGCAACTGTCCAACTGAAGTAACCATTAAGAGGGTACTGCCATTTAATGAAAATGTCATTTTTCTATTGGGGTTCTACAAAGATCTATGCCTCCACAGTTTAGCATTTTCTTTGATTATCTCCACCCAATGACTGGTGTAAGAAGTGAATGGGACACTAAAAAGATCCCTTAATAACTAATTACAACACTTCAGCACTAATTTTAGTAGACTGTAAAATGCAGTTTCTTGGAGATATTTATCTTCAAGATAAAAGATAATTATCAATTATCTTCAATAATACTTGTGGGGCAAGCCAAGATGCAAAATTAGAAGACAATTAAGTTTCCTGAAGTTTATTCATCATTATTGTACGGAAGAGTAGAAAGAGCTTTAGAGACTATCAAAGAGAGATTATCAGGGCATCTCTGGAGTGTGACTTTAGTTGTGGACTGGAAATTGGGCAGTAACTTCTGCAAATAAAGATACAATGGGATTCTGGAAAGGGAAACTTAAAGCAAACACTCAATAGGATCTATTGCATTTTCCACAAGTACATATTGTTCAGAAGTCTCTGATTCAGAACGTCTTACAGTGGCATGAAAAAGTTGTATTATAAAAATTGTAACACCAAACTTAAAGGCAAGTAGCAGAGTATTTTTTTTTATCGTTTTATTAATACTAGGCTATGTATGTACATATGTTGATGTTTCATGGTCTTTTAAGAGAATTGAGGATAATTTGTGTATTGGTCTTAATCTATTTTTAAGAATCTTTGGTTCATTGATTTCCTGTAGACACCCCTGCAGACGTATATAGATAATTTCACAAAGTATCAATAAATTCATTAATAAAGAAAGACTAAGTGTAGTTTCCTTAAAGAAATTTCTGAAATTTTAGTTTGTAACATAAAATCTGGTGTGTTTCAGGGCATAAGTGTGTAATGTAATTGCTAGGGGAATCATTTATACATTAAAAATTATACTATGTAAAGAGATAAACAAAATTTAACCCCATTTTTAGTCAATGCTCTAGTTCAGCATCTCAGTTAATAACAGCATGTGTCTGCAGTGCATAAGGTTTTAACTGAGACCATCTTTTTTTAAACTTACTTTGTTTCAGGGACAGTTTTGTGATTATTGCAATGCTGCTGATCCCAGTAAAGCTCACCCGGTAACCAATGCAGTTGATGGCACGGAGCGCTGGTGGCAAAGTCCTCCTCTTTCTATGGGC
This sequence comes from Phaethon lepturus, assembly GCF_000687285.1. NCBI lineage: Eukaryota > Metazoa > Chordata > Aves > Phaethontiformes > Phaethontidae > Phaethon > Phaethon lepturus. The sequence goes on from NW_010543646.1 coordinate 6,117, forward strand.
TTGAAGTACAACGAAGTCAATGTCACTTTAGATCTGGGGCAGGTGAGTGCATGAGCTATTGGGTGAGGTTTGGTCATTTCTTGCATTTATATGCAAGCTTTGCAATTGAAGAGATGTTTGAACTGATGATTTTAACTTCCAACACCACAGCTTTTCTGTCTGGTTTATGTTCTGCATTTTTTTACGAAGTTAACTTTATTAAAGTGATTTTTTGCCTTCAGGAACTTTGATTTGGGTTCTTGCTGCTGGCATCACGCAGATTTAATAACCGTGTGCTTTTTTGCACAGATGCTGTAACTTGTTAACCTGAGGTTACCAGGGGAAATTAGTCAATTGAAACTGAGGCTTAACCCTCTGTTTCATATTCCCCTTTCCCATGGGCACAGAGAAAGAGAGAGATTTCATGATCTCTTACCATGCATACATTTAGAGAATAATGTTTGGAGTCTGCTTTTGCCTCAGGGGTCCTTCTGGTTTCTCTGTCATCCAGCCAGATCTTCAAGATAGACAGAAAAATACTGATAACGTGGTCTAAAAGGGAAGGGACAGCAAAACCAGTGTAATATGAATTAGTAATATGACAGGAACATGAACATCCATATTTCCTCTGCAGATGATAGGCAAGTAGCTAACAGTAAAGCCTCTATGTCTGTATTTTACAGGGACAGATTCTCAGCTGCCGTAACTGGGCACTGATCCAGTGAAATTAACTATGTTCTGCAAGTTCACACCAGCTGAAAATATATGACTGGGGGTTGCAAAATAAATACATACGCACGCATATATATTTTGGACAGCAGTAACCGTTTCTTGACTGATTATATAGGGCAGGATTTTTTGAATAGACATTCAATTTAGTTGACAGCAAGGGGAGGAATAACTAAGGAAAAATGTTTCTCTGAGACTTAGCTGCCATTTTGTTGGGGATTCAGGTGCAAATTATGTTACATCTTCTGTTACATGGAGTTTTAATGGTCCTGTCCCTCACATGACTGGAATGGTTCTCATTTTGAGGGTATCTTCATTCAGTGTTTTTGGATCCAGTACACCACCGGTGCAGAAATGCCAGACAACTTAAGGTAGAGAGTATCAGTAGTTAAACTGAACAGCTGTGATTATTGAATTTGCATTTCTATTAATTAAATGAATAACATGCCTGTTTTCTTGGTTGCTTTTCCTCAGTGTACCATGAAAGAAAGGAGAGCTATGTAGAAGCTGATAAATTTTTAGGCTATAGCACCCACATTAGCCTAGCACACAGTGGTTGGACCTGTCTCTGAGTTGTGTCGCTCTTTTTGTAACACTGTAGAGTTGAGGGGTGTTGCATCCCCTGATGCTTTGTGCTTCTGTGAAGGGGGTTTCTCAGTCATTCTTTGCTAGCAAACTATGGGAAAGTGTGTCTTTCAGGCTGGGCCTACAGAGTAGGGACACTGAATGCAGAGCAGGGTGCTATGAATAGGCAATCACCTTACCTTCTGAGCTGCTTGCATCCATCATGGTCTCTGCAAGACGCAGGATTATGTTGCAGGCTGTAACTGTCTTGTGGTACAGTTCAGCATGTGTGACCAACACTTGTGCATCATCCTTATCCATTTGTGTAGCACATTGCTCCGTACAAAACTTTTATTCCTACTGGGTACTTGTTAGTTTCTTTGGAGGACTTACTGACAGACACCTTATCTTTTATGTATTAAGTAAAATTCTGAGAAACCTCCTTCCTTCAGAGGAAGGATGTGGACTGAGTGCCCTCTTCTCATGGGAATCCTTGGAAACCAACAGCTATGTGCTAAAATTCTTGTAGTTATTAAAGGATTTCTCAGCAGGAGGCTGTGTGTTTCTCTTTACTCTGGTACAAGTTAGAAAGGTGACTCTGAACTCCCTTACTTGGAAATGAGAGAAACCTAAGTCAAAGGTCAAAATTACTTCAGGTCTTGTGATCAGGAAGGGGCAATTTTAGTTGGTGGATGTATGAGGGCCTAGTAGGGTTCATGTGATTTCTACCAAAACACCCCTTCATGGACATTATCTCATATCTGTGTTCAGTCAGGTAAACCCTTAATCTCAGGATGTGTTTGAACTTGAGATTCACTTTTGACGTTTTGCCTAGCATTCTCACACCCCAAATTCATACAGTAATGCACAGTACTAAAAATGAAGAAGAAAATGAAATCCTGTGACAGGTTAAGTCTACTCAAGTGAACAGGTAAACGCTGAGACCCCAGTTCACCTTACCTTATTCAGGGTCCTAAAAATTAAGAGTTTAGAATGTGTTAGTGATACAGACTTTCTCAGTAGTTGACAGAGATAGAAATTTTTTAGATTTTGAGGAAAATTAAATGTTCTTAAAGTTAGATGTGTGCCTAAACACTTCACCAAACCAGAGACTGTAATATTGGAAAAAATAGGCATGTGGTTTTCCTCACTGAGTAGTTGTCCTGTTCTTAATTTTGACACAAGGCATCTTTTTCTGCAAACAAAATACGGAAATGTTTTTGTGTGTGCAATATATGACAAAGAGTAAGGTACATATGCACACAGGGAAGCAATGACTGAGTTGTAAGCTGGTCATCAAATGTTCACAATTAGAGGAAGCAGAACTTAGTGCATTTCATTTGCTGCGTTCCTGCCATTATATCGTTAAGACCAAGAGCGGAGTCCCAGTGGAGCTTTTTGCCATGGTCTGCTGACAATATTTGAGTCGTTGCACCTTGATGGAAGTTTGAGTGCTCACGACCATGGAGTTCGAACAGAACACCCACCTGCTGCTGTTTCTGTTTCACAAGGGCTAGGGGTAATTTTGAAAGTCAAAATCTCTTCAGGATGTTAAATCTTTCTGTTAGAAAAATGCTCATTTTGCTGTACTTTGTAATATGAGAAAAAGCAAAAACCTTAAAGCAAAAGCCCTGCTTTACTTCCCTTTCTGACTTTCTGTATTATAGTTACATTTCTAATCAATCACAGTCCTTTTGAATAATAATTATAATGTTGATCCCTGAGGCAGTCTCTCCATCCCGTTAGCATACCTTCTTATACTGTGGCTATTCCTGACTTGTTTAAAATATTTAGATCAAATGAAGTCTCATTTATTCCTTTAATTGGTCCTGATTTTTCCCAACGTAGTTTTCAACATATTTTAAACTTCTGAATCCAGAATGTCTGACCTAAGTTCATTGCCTTTCCCCTGACTCTTTGGATTGCCTAATTTTAGCAGGTGTGCCCTCATCTTTGGCTTTCTTAATGCTCAGCAGGTATTACAGTAATACTCCCCCAGGTATTTTTCTGAACTCTGCCTTCAGAAGTAGAAGATGAAGGTTCAGGATAGCATGATAGTGTACGATGAAAAAGAAATGGCTAACTGTTACACTTCAAAAAGCGTAGTCCACAAATTTTATTGTTGCTTTTAGTTAAGTGTCATTTCTTCGCTGTACTTTTGTGGCAATAATACAGTGCTGGAAGACTCGGACTCAGTGAAGTCCAGTGCACTAATATGTTGAATAGATTTTATGTAGCAATATTATTAGTCGCTGTTGTAAATTAAAGGCACACAGTGGAATGTAATGTCCAAATTAGTACTTTTATTAGGGAGGGAGGGAAACTCGACCATAAATTTAACATAAGTGGTATGGCCTGGGGAGGAATTTATACTTTCATGTTATCTGCCAGTTAAAGCATGTAAACGTTTTGTAAAAAAATCTTGCAGTCTGGTAAATCTTCTGAGTTGCTTTTATATGATAGGTATTTCTTATGGGTTTAATTTTTATATCTGATAGCAAATCTTTATGTACATAGCTTTGCAAACAATACTTGTTGTTGGGAATATTAATCAACTATTGCTTATTGTTATTAAAAAAATTGTTCTTAACTTACAACAGATCTGACTTAATTTCTTAAAATGGGTCTGAAGTTATGGTTAATTTAACTATCATTCTGTAAAATATAAAGTGTCCTTTAGGCCCTTCTATAGGGAGAAACTGTCAAGGAGGGAGATCTATCATAAGCTGCATCTAACTGGGCTTCCAAAAACAGTCATTGCATTCATTGTGCTTGACTCTTGAAGACTTGATATTACTGCTGACCCTGAAATTAGACCCAGCTCCGGTGTGGAATTGCATGACCTCTATAATAACACCAAGAAGCTCTACAAATTAGAGCATGAGAACCATTGCATAAAGCTTCTGCAGTCCTACAGAACTGCCCCAGCAGTGAGACAAAGCCTTTCTTCTGGAACCCCTGCACATCTCTGCCGCCGCAGCAGCACTGACCTCTGCTCTGCTGTTGTGGTCCACACTGGGGAGAAAAGGGGGTTTTTATGTCTGGGGAAGGTAAAATCTTGTCCCTGCAATACCCAAAAATGGGGATGCTGCCAATGCAGAGAATCTTGCATTACTTCATATTAGATAACTCTGGTTCTGAGTATTTCTGAGTTTGTGCAGGAAGCTGACTTTGGATCATGCCACAAAACATTATGCTTTGAAGTTAGTTGATTTTGGCTCATACCACAGTAAGGTGAATCTATTTATGAACTCTAGATTAACACAAGTTCAGCTGATCTGATAGAAGTTTCTGAAAGATTTGTCAGGTAATACATATTCCGTTTATTCTTCAGTCACACTACAAGCAGCTCATTCTGAGCTGAGCTGCCAGTCCTAATCAGGGAAATACTCTAACTTCTCATATATTTGAGAATATATTTCTTGCTCATATATTATCCTTCAAGATGTAGTCAATGTGTTGCATTTTTTTAAAGCTTTAATTAAAAGTCTTTTGAATGTCTCAGTTATTTTTTTCTTATGTTTCCATGAAGACAGCTTTGTCATTGGCTTTAAAATGTGTTTTTGGTATTAATTTGGTATTATTCTCAAAAGGTACAGAAAAAATCTTTCAAGTCTTGCTCTCCTTAGCTTTTATGACTGTCTTCCTCCAGTTCTTCTTCAGCATCGCTTTAGGAAGGTCTTTGTTCCCATCCATTGATCTCACTTCCCTCGATGGCTGTACTTCTGCTCTCCCACCTCCCTTCCTGTGCCCATTCCTACACATTACTTTCTTTTTGTGTTATGTTGTCCTAAATACCTCACTTTCAACTCAATATAGTAAAAGCAGAACCTCTACTCATAACTTCTAATCCTCCGTGCTTCCCTCTGTTTCCTTCCAGCACTGACAGTACTACTGTGCTCTTTTTACTTTGGACTGCAGCCCTTGTAGGGGGATATTTATCTCCTGGACAACTGAGGTCTGAATCGTACAAATCCTCTTCCATATGAATAGCTTCAGTGTTCCCTGAAGAAATAGGCCATATGTAAGAAATAATTATGAGCTTTCAGTTGGTCTTTGTCCAAATCCCAATGGAAAAGTGGCTGCATGAGAAATTTCAGAATAATAACTGACAATCATTGATGTATTTGCCTGCAGTCTTGGCAAAAAGACCAAGGACTGATTGAACCTGGACAATGGACTACCCTTTCATTTTGGGAAATGTTCCTTCATTCCAGAATACTGCCTGTGAAGCATGGAGAGCTTCTTCCTTCTGGTCCTGCTCATTGACTGTGATAGAGAAAAGATTTAACATCTCCAGCCATGTCAATGAGGCATATTCACAGGCACTGACTTAAATGACTAAATAAAAGTGTAGCTTTTTAGTGTCAGTGGCTAGCTAAATGGAAAAGTGATATGAATGCAACATGTACAGTGCTAACTGAACAATGTTGGAAGTCCTGCACTTATTCTTGGCTTCTGCACCGCAGACTGTGAAGCTGGCATGCAAGGAATGATTTCTACATGCTGTGCAATGGGAGCCTTTCCCATCACTGCCACTGTTTATGCACTGTTGGCATTGCTATATATATGTGTATGCAGTTAAACTGAATGGAACACATTCAGTGGATCTAATGCCTCCCAGATACTACCCACACAGGTTTTTCTCTACATCTCTGCCATAGCTGCTTTTCCACATGCCCAGAAGAGTAGCTGGTAACTGCCAAAAATCATAGAATCATGGAATAGTTTGGGTGGG
>NW_010543647.1:0-874 GCF_000687285.1 Phaethon lepturus
TACCCCGGGACGCTGTGGTGCGGCGCGGGCAGCAACGCGGATGCCTACGAGCAGCTGGGTAAGGGCGCTGGGGCCCGTCCCCCTCCATCCCCCCGATCCCAACCCATCCCATCCGATCTCACCCCACCTCATTCCATGCCATGCCATCCCATCACATGCCATCCAATCCCATCCCATCCCCACCCCGGTGCTGCTCCACCCCAGCCCAGTCCAATCCTATCCCAGTGCTGGTCCTCTCCAGTCCCCATCCCTGTGCTAGTTGATCCCTGTCTGTCCCAGTTCAGTCTCTACCCCAGTGCCAGTCCAGTCCCAGTTCACCTCCACTGGTCCATCCCGGTCCCATCATTGTCCCTATCCTCTGACCCCAGCCTGATCCCTGGTCCATCCTGCTCCCATTCTGTTTCCCATCCCAGTGCTGGTCCAACCTGCTCTGCTCCCAGTCCCTATACTGATCCCAGCCTAGTCTCTCTCTCGGTCCTGGTCCAGTCCTGGTCCCCATCCTGATCTCAGCCTAGTCCCAGTCTCATCCCCACTGTGATGCTGGTGCAGCCCCAGTCCCCATCCCAGTGCCAGTCCAGTCCCAGCCCTTACACATCCCAGTATGATTCCAGTCCTGTCTCAGTCCAACCTAATTCTGATCCCAGTCCTAGCCCAGCTCAGCCCCAGCTCAGCCCTGATCCCAACCCCATCTAGCCCCAGCTCATGCATGCAGCCCCCCCCAGCCCTGCCTGCAGCCCTGCCTGACCCACGCGCCTTCCCTGCAGGGGAGCACCGGGACACGGACCGGTGCTGCCGGGACCACGACCACTGCCAGCACGTCATCCACCCCTTCACCGCCCGCTACGGGTACCGCAACCTGAGCTGGGACACCATC
>NW_010543647.1:914-1973 GCF_000687285.1 Phaethon lepturus
GTGCGTGCGCTTCCGCACCCCTACATTCCTGGGGGGGATCCCAGCCCCCCCGGCAGCCCCGCTCCAGCCCCTCTCACCCCAGCTCTGCCCCTCGGCAGGTTGAAGGAGTGCCTGCGGCGGGTGAACGACACGGCCTCACGGGTGGTGGGCCAGGCCTTCTTCAACGTCATCCAGGTGCCCTGCTTTGAGTTCGCCTACAAGGAGGAGTGCGTGGAGCCCTACCTCTACGTCTGGTGAGTGCCCCCCACCACGGGGACCGTCCCCCGGCTTGGCCCCCCCGGGGCTCACCTCACCCCACGCCTCCTCTCTCTCCGCAGGTGCAAGGCGTACAACACGGTGGCCATCGCGGTGCCCAGGGAGCCGGTGCTGTATGAGTTCGGTGGGGAGCTCATCGACCGCGCAGCGAGGCCCAGGGGGGTCCCTCTGAGCCCCCTGTGGAGCGGCGCAGGTGGAGGAGCTGTCCCAGTGGAGCACCACGCACCCACCCGCCCGCTGTCCCCACCTCGGGCAGGCAAGAAAGAGAGGAAGGGGAAGAAGAAAGACAAGAAAAAGAAGAGGAAAGGTCTGAAAAAGAAAGTCCCTCCCAAAAATGGGGAGCCAAGCTGTCCCGCAGCTGCTGCTCCCCCTGGGCAGGACCCCCGGGCCCCGCTGCCAGACTTGGGGGAAGCGGCCAGCGCTGTCCTGAGCGATGCCCCAGTGCAGGACGACTTGAGCAGGGAGCCATCCCCGGTCCCTACCGCCAGCGGGAAGAGGAGGAGGAAGGAAAGAAACAGAAAGAAGAGGCTGAAAAGCAAAGCTGAGGCAGAGCCTGCGCCGGAGCCGTGGCCCTGACTGCCCCCTCGCCCCGTGCGGGTCTTGGCTGTGTAATAAAATTGGTCGCTCGAGCAGATGGTGCAGACTCGGCCCCGACTCCGGGGGGAGAAAGGATCGCTCCAGGGGCGGCATCCAGGGGAAATCCTGGGGCTGACCCCGCTTGCAGGGCTGCGGGAGGGGAGGAACTCGAGCCGGGTGGGTGTTCAGCGGGTTTGAGCCGTTCCTCTCTGCTCCCACCGGCTTTTA
>NW_010543647.1:2015-32710 GCF_000687285.1 Phaethon lepturus
CTGGCTGGGGACACAGCTCCCGTCCCCACGTCAGCACGGGGCAGAGCCCTGATTTTAGCTCCCCTGCCACAGATGGCTGAGCTCCAGCTCCGCAGGGGTGTATTTCCCAGGAGGACCAGTTAATGAATTGCACCAGCCCAGCTCAGCTCCCTCCTCTGCTTAACCCACAGCCTTTGCCCAGGCTGGAAGGACGGTGCTCCCACACCAGCACCAACTCCTTCTCCAGCCCCCAGCAACAGCAGCGAGCAGCAGGGGCTGCTCCAGGAGGAGTGGGGGCCTCATCCCTCCCCAGAGGCTCCTCAAACCCTCTACAAGAGCTCTTTGGAGTGGGACAATAGATGCTTTTCCAGCCCTGGGACAAAGGCGGACGCTGCTGGGGGAGAGGCAGGGCAAGCTGCCCATGTCCCGGCCTGGCAGCCGGTGATCCCAGCCTGACTTGTTCCCCTTGCTGATAACTAGGCTCCTGTAGCGAAGAATTTGAGGGCAGCACCCAGAGACAGGGCATTGCCACCAACTCCTGCAAAGCCCTCCCGAGTGAGGAGCGCGGCTCGGCACAGAGTCCCCTCTCCTACCCAGCGAGGCCGGTAGAAAGATCTTCCCACACCAGCGCCAAATTCCAGAATCGGAAAAAGCTGGAGCGACAGGAGCTGCCTCCTGTTTTGCCAGGACATGGCCTTGGGAGATCAGACAGCACCGAGGGCCAGAGCAGAGGTGCCCTGGGCAAAGCCCACTGTTCCCAGAGGAGCGTGCAGTGCAATCCCAAATCCCTGAAATAAGCAGACCACAAGAGCCCAGGGGGGAAATACCAAGGTTGCAGCGAGGCATCGCACCCTGTCTGCTAATGGGTGCAAAGTCCTTGCGGCAACCACAGCGTCACCGCAGGAATCACAGACATGGGGCGTGCAGGCAGCTTCCCAAAAGTAGAATTTTTATTGACGGTAAGGGAAAACTAAAAACAAAGACAGGCAAAAAGGAGCCGACGATGCACAACTAGCACCTCCCTGTACGGGTCTGACACATCTCTGGTAAGAAGCTGTGCTCAAATTCCCATCATACAGAGTTTCATAAAATAAAAAAAAAGCTTAAGGTTACTACACCTGCAACCTACGGCAGCCACCGGCCCTGGAACACGGTCCTCTGGCCTGGCCAGCTGGGTTGCAGGGGAGGAACACGACTGTTAGCCCCCCAGTACAGCCCCCAGTACGGCTGGGGAGACCTCGTGGAAGTGAGGACCTGCATTTCACTGTGGAAACAGCTTTGCTTTGTCTCCGGGGTTGCTGCCATTCTTCAGGAGCATTTACATGCAAAAAAGAGCTTTGTTTCTTAAGATCTGCTGTTCTTGGTCATTTCCTAGGGAGAAGAGGCTAACCAGGAGCACTTGGAAGGAACAAAGACTCTGCTTCCATAGAAAACCCCTACTAACAAAGCAGGAGAGGGGAAAGTGTGTGCAGCAGGAACTTACCCGTTCAGAAATGGCTCTCAGCGCTGGCAGTCGCTCTGCAGTAACTGCGACGGGCTGTTTCTGACATGACTGCAGTTATCTGCCCCCCTCCCAGGCCCCCCAGGACCTCTCCCAGCCAGAGAGACATGGGCCTCCAGGAGGTGCCCGGGATGTCGGTGTGATGTCTCTATATGACGCATTCAAAACAAAATGTTATTCTTTATCAGCTCAACAGAAACCAGCTTCTCTGTGAAAGTTTCAGCACACAGAGGGCAACTCCAAGCCACAAAGGAAGAAGGAGCATCGACTTTCATCACTGAACTCTGCTTCTAAGCAAATCCATTGCTAAGAGGAGAGAGCGGGCAGGCAGCACAGGGTGCAGGCAGAAAACCTCTCAACTAGCGTTCAGTAGAAACACTATTTATTCACCCCTCTTGGTTACAACTGGGCAGGGTTAAGCGGTTACGGAGGAGGACGCCATGCACTCCCGGCTGCTTCACGTTCTTCATCACAGGAGCGGCTGCTCTTGCAGCGTTTTAGCCCATGTGTCTGTCCTGTGCTCGGGAAAGCTGCCGTTGGCCAGCGTTTGCGTTGCAGTCTGATTAAAAAAAAAATAAATCAAAACTAAATAAATATCGTTCCAAAAGAAGCCAGAGGAGACAGCAAGCCTTTGGTACAACAGCTGCATTTCTCTCTAGCAAGACCCCGAGCCCCAGAGCTGCTGTGTTAGACCCCTACGAACACAGCTGGGGGTTGGCACAGACCCCGCAGAGCCTGTTACACACAAAAACATGGAGCAAACAACAACAGAAACTTTTTGAGAACTCCGGTTTGCTTGTCACAACCCCCGTGACTTTGCTTTGTGCTCTCAGGACAAGGAGAGGTGACAGTCAGGGTTTGGGAGAATCCAAATGGAACAGGCTCACTCCAGGCCAATGGTCTGCACTTTCAGCTGCGCTTGCTTCCTAGTCTTGGCGGTGAAAGCAGACTGCTCTGCACGTACAAGGACAGAGTCGTTTGACCTCATCGTTACTTTGCCACGCTTCCGAAGTGGTGAACCAGGGCCTGGAACGCAGAGGCCACTGCAGCGTCCCTTCCTATGATATATTTTTATATATATATAACCTGCCAAGTCTAATCATTCGCTCAGGTGCATGTCACCAAGAGTCATTTCCCACCATCTCACAACGTATAAAACAGGAGTTATGTGGCTATCGGGAAGGGAGGTTGTTTTCAACTGTTCACTCTCCCTTCCCCTTCCTAGAGAAGGGAGCAGAGGTTATGGGTCAGGTCCAGCACGGCCTATCGATCCATCTCATCCAGCAGTGGGGTGGCATCCCCAGCAATGGACATGGGGGTGCTCTCGATCATGGGGCTGGGGGACGGGCGAGGAGTCAACCTCTGCTTCTGTTTCCTCCGTTCAGCCTCCTTCTCCTGAAGCCACTGCTCGGCCATCTTCCCCCAGTCGATCGCAGCGTGACTGTTGGTCCTGCAACGACATGGGAAGAAGGTGAGGCATGCTAGCGGGAGACCTTCCCCGCGCTCCCTCCCCAAGGGTCGCATGCAGGAAGGTGCAAGGCAACCGCGCCATGCTGGTTCTACAAAAATCAACAAAAAGCAATCAAAATCAGGCACAGACAGATACATGCACCCAGTGTTGGCGCCACTCACTTTGGCTGCTGCCTCTGCCTGGAGCTGGATGATGGCTGCGACTGCGTCTGGGACTGGGTGGACTGGGGTGTGGTGTTGGCCTGGAGTTGGTACTGGGGTGTTGTAATTGGCTGGCTGGGGGTAGTGTAGGAGTAACTGGGGGTCATCAGAGGGGTGGCCACCGGTTGCTGTGCTGGAGTCGTGAAGACCTGCAGAGAGCAGATACTGTTAGGGGACAGAGGGCAAACCCTGCTCGGCTGCAGCCTGAGGTCTGGCATGCTCGGCATTGCCCAACTTGCCCAGGAGGCTGGTGCACGCCCTTGCTGCACGTTCCCAGCCCTGCTGCAGCCCCCCACCTGGGCAAGGAGAGGTTCGCAGTGACCATCGCCCAGGGAATGGGGCTGCAGGGCAGAAGGAACAACATCTTGCCGAGCACAGGGTATTTGTTCCCCTGATCGCCCACCCAACCTGGGCCAGCAGGGCCACCACAGCCTGCCTTCCTTGTACACCCTGCACAGGGTACAAGGGGAGAAGCTTAAGCCAAGCAAAGGTAAGGGCTGCAAGAGATGGGCACAAGACACACTTGGGGCAAGCTAGCAGAAACAACGTCCTGCAGTGGGCATGAAGAACCGATTAATTCTTTCCCTGTGGGCTGCAGAGAAGGCACAGCAGCGCCCGAGATGGCTCCCTCCCACATCCCAAGCTGGCTGGCTCACTGTTCGTCCAAGAGTGCTTATTCTCTTTGCCTCCCAGTGTTCACCTCCCTTTTCCTTCAGATTGTCTTGACGATTAATACATGCACAGTCCCTGCCTATCCCCAGCTCAGCGTTTACTGTGCCAAACTCCGTGAATGCCTCCCAAGGTGGTCTAAAAGAAAATCACTCCTCCCTGCAAGCCTTGTCTTGCAGCACCTCTTCATCAGATCTCTAACGGCAGGGTGTGTTTCTTGTACCCAGGCACCTCAGTTCTTCTGCAGCGGGATTTAGCCTCAGTGTCAGCTGGAGAGCTGTCAGCATGGGCTGGGAGGAGGCAGGCACCACTGCACATGAGGAAAGGCTTCAGTGTGAGCTGAAACTGTCCAATTCCATCTTATGCCCTGCAAAGCCTCTGGGTGTTCGCTCAGGCTGAGGTGTTCGCCTGCCGGTGCTGCTCAGAGATTAGCATGCTGAGCTGAAAAGCCCTGCAAACTCAGCGCATAGTTTCACAGCTAATCTCTTCCACTGGCAGCTCACGTTGCCAATTCAGGGGCACAATCAGAAGACTGTGTGCCCTCGCCCTTGGATCCTGCCTCTCCACCCTGCCACATTCCTTGGGAGCCAGACCAATTTGCTACTTTCTTCAACTCTCCCCAGAGCAGGGCTGTATTACATGCCTCATTTCCTCAGCCACAGGAGGCAAGAAGAAACCCGGTCCAAGAATCCAGCCAGGCTCCCCTGTGCAGCACCACGGGTACACAACTAAGACCAGATGATCCCTGGCAATGAGTAACCCCTTAGGCTCCCAGTGGAGCCCCCATGGGATGGCTTCTAGCAGCAAGGAGAAGCCATGCAGCACCTCCTCCCAGAAACTTAAGTGACACTTACGTGGTATGCGCTGCTGCCGCCTCCACTGCCTCCGTAGCCATACTGACTGGATGCCCACTGCGCAGGAGTGGCATTTGGGTTCTGTCCTTGGCCTGTGACGGCAGCGATGGCACTGAACATCTGGGAGGTCATGTTCTGTGGTAGAGCATTCACTGCACGGGTCAGGTCTGCAAGAAGGACCTATCATGTTAGACAAAGCGGAGCCTGGAGAAGGAGCTCGCATCCCGATTCCAACCAGGAAAGGCCTGCACTGACCTGCCAGGTTAATGTTAGCTGGAGTAGCATTAATGGAGGCTGGAGTCCTGGTCCGACTGCTACTGCTGGGGGTAATACCTGTGTAAAATAGAAACCAAGAGAGGTAGATCAGTTCTGCTAGAAGAGCAGCTATTGGCCTGAAACTCAGGATTTGAAAAAACAGGCAACATCTGTACTGGCAAGATGCTATGTTAGCAGGGAATGGTGTGTGCAGGATTGTGTGGTGGGGAGGCTCAGGGAGAGGAAAGGGACAAGCGTAGCCTTTGCTGCACGGCCCACTCGGCTGAAAGTTTAACTCTCAGGAGAGCTCTCAGTGGGTCCATGGAAGTCAAACACCTGAGTGTTGCTTTGAAACTTTCCACATATAAAAAAATCCTAGGACACATTTCAGGAACAAAGAACATGAAATTGTCCTTTAGTAACTGTCCCTATTGTGCGACACCCAGGAAACAAACAGCTGAGGCACTCAAGTTTTGGGGTGCTTACCTGGAACAGGGTCCTGATAATGATCCTTAAACCATCGGAAGTGTCCATTCACAGTAGGGAAGACCTGCCCCCGGTAGCGGAATCCCTCTGGTGTCACTGTCACATACTCTATCCTGTGAGAAGCAGTGAATGCAGGAGAGCATAAGAGATCACAGGCTGCTTCAGAGCCACTGTACAGCAACCTCACACTAACAGGTCACAGCCAGAACAGGCATGGCCTACAAACTCAGGTGATGGCCGTACTGATATGAGCGGATAAGACCTGCCCAACACACTTTGTTTGTTTTCAAAGAACTGCTCCAAAATACCATGCCTTTTCATGCAAAATCTATCAATCACTGCCTATACCCCAGTTACACCCTCTGCTCAGGGCAGTACTGCTTGTGGTAGCCAGCTGGTTAGAAACACAGGAGTCTCCTGGGTGAATTTACTGCTAGACATAGTTCCTCTACTGTCCAGAGGCCAAGCCCTGGGTCTGACTTACGGGGATACTGACAGAGCTGGAAGAGAAGCTGGCAGCAATAAGCTGAGGTGTGGTACTGAGTACTCGGCTGCAGATGCTGGGTTTGCCTTTCACTTACCTTGGTTTGCCTCGAGGCTGATATCCTAAAAGGAATTTTCCAGGTAGATCCTTACAAGCACTGATAAAGTAGGGAATAAATGTTGGCTTCTCTTTCTTGGTCTTTATCAGCAGCTCTTCCAGCTTCTAATTAGAGAGAGAGAGAAAGAGAAATACTCAAGTAGAGCCTGCATTTTTAGCAACACACAGGGCCTACAGATATCTCTCTCCATGCTGCGGTCAGCCCTTTTTCCCCCCAGCCCTGATGCCAGCGATCCAACAAAAGACCACCAACTGCACCACTTCTGCACAGGGTTGGTGCACAAATGTCACCAGGTCACAGAAATCCAATACTTTCCCTTCAATGATACTTGCTGGCAGGGCAACCCTCTGCTGCTCTGGCACACCATTGTAGCGCACCACACTCTCATGTCCTAACTCCACTGCTCTGAGACAGAATCCCCGAGACCTACAGCTGGGAAGTGACTGCCAATCCCCAAGTAACAAGAGGAAGATCAGAGAACTCAGTCCAGCAGCAGCTCATGCCAGACTCAAAGCGTTTAAGACCTGTCCTGAGACAAAGAAACCTATACTATGCTCCTTTATCTCCCACACAAGCTACCACAGCCTTGGACAGGCTCACCTTCTTGTCTCCACCGTTGCAGTCCTGATAGTATTTGTGATTCAAAAGGTCTCTGGCAAAAGAAGCCATTGGCTGGACATAGCGAGCAACAATTTCATCCAGGTCTTCAAATTCCTTTGAACAAACACATTTAAAGAGGTATTTAGGGTGCACGATAGGGAACTCTGATTCTAGTATACAGTGGGCAGTCATACATTCTGCACAGCAAGGCTGGATGCTTTGAGAAAAAAAAGGAAGAGCTGAGTATTGTCCAAGAATCTGGAGAATCGCAATGGAAGTTACTCTACAGCAGTCTGAAAGCAGCTGCAAGGATGGAAAGGCTCTGCCAAACAGGTACTCCTTCCCCACCGAGTCCTTCCCAGGCATGCTCTGCAGGGCTCTTACCTCTGTGTTAATCCAAAGCGTGGAGCCCAGGCTGAAGGCATTCTCCTTGCCCTCTTCTCGGACATCCACGTGCTGGTAAATGCCATCGTTCACCTTCCAGGTGACAGTCAGGTGGTTCTCCCCTTTGCTACTTGGCCGAATAATCACATCCCCTTGGTCCATGGTCTCCATCATCTTCTCAGCTTGCTTGAAGCTTATGTTGTGGAATGATGGGTGAGCAATTACTCTCTTGATGTATGCTAGAGGACAAAGAGGAGTGTTTAGGCTTCCAAGTGGAACTGCTTTATTTCAAGTACATGTCTAATTGTGCTTATTCTCCTGAAGCACCCCGGGAAGGCTGGCATTACAAGGGAGAGAAAAAAAAAATGAGACACTCACTTGTCCGCTGCTGCTTTCTTTTCAGGTCTTCTTCCTGTTTGTGATCTGCTGCCTCAGAGTCAAAGTCGTAGTAGGTATCTTTAGGCAATTTCCACTCATTGTTCTTATCCATCAAGTCTGAGGTCCTGCAGGTCAGGTCTGCACTGAACTTCTCAATGTCGATCTTCATAATCCTGCAGTGAACGGTCATTCCCACCTACAGGAAAGGGGCAGGCAAAGCTGATCAGCAGGTTTGGCTGATATGCCCAAGCTTCCCTGCGCTACAGAGCAATCTGTGTGGGGTCACGCTGACAATAAGGAGGTACCAATTACCTCACATACTTCAAACTGATACAACCTTTAAAAGTGATCCTTCCATATGGACCAAAAGTCAGCTGAACTCCCAAGATGACTAGAATCAAAAGAGATTAAAGGGAAAATGGGCAGTTCTCCAGCACATCTACTACCTATGCTCCATACCACATAGCAAACTGCATTAAGTTTTCGATTTTACATATCTTTAACACTGGGAGCAGCAAAACTGGACTTCAAGATGTGCAAGAAAGCAGTTAAGTCTGTTCAGAAACAGAGTGGGAGACACCCAAAGGGCTGCCCTAATAAAATGGGAAACAGAAAATACCACCACAAAACCTGCAGTGTCTTAGTCCAGTTAACCATGCTGAAGTTAACGACTCTTTAAAGAAATGCCAAGAGACCTCTGAGCTTACAGGATTATCCATCACCTGCATGGACTGTCAAAGGGCCCCCCAAAAGACAGCAAAGACGTTAAACCTCTGTTTTATCATGTGGTAAAAATATGTGATTCTGTTTCTTTCAGAACCCCAATCCTTGTCCTGAGCAAAACCAGTAACTCTGATGATGTTCACAAATTAACTGAGACAGAAGAAAAAGCTATGAGAGGGGGAAAGTGACCCTTGCATATTTAACAGCAGTTCCGTGAACTCTTTAGAAAGCCAGAAACAAAGGGCAGCTCTGCATTAGAATGCCTTCTGGTCTCCTAAACCCAGACTTTAGCCAGACTCTAATAAATCCTCCTGCAGTGCAACATGTTAACTGATTAACATGGTTCCCACCAGCTGCCAAGAGAGATTTGCACCGTGGAAGAAGGACACTAGCCAGAACCTGAATTTGCTGCTGATTTCAAGACCTTAAATAAAAATAAAGTTTGAAAAGTCATTTAGGGAACAGCATTATTAAAGTTTGGTATTGGCTCCATGCTCTTCCAGCTCTTGCTGGATATGTGAAAATCCACTGCTTTCATACCTTCACCCTTTCTTCTGGCCGCTTGACCACCTTATCACTAAGAAATTTTGTTGGGATGAAGCCAGCAACACCATTATCCAGACGTGTCTTCACTCCAATGGCCTGACCTGGGCAGGAACCGCTGTCAAAGTGGTTCCAAACCTTGAGTAAGGCAAAAATAAAAGTCATTCAGTGTGGAAACAAAATAGCCCCAGCAGCTCACACTCAAACAAGTCCAAAAGCTGTGTCAGCAAACTGGTGCAGCCAACAGAGGCATGTGGAAGGGCAGGGGACAGAGGACTTCAATGAATGCTAACCAGTAATGCAATCTTCCTACTTCAGTTCTCCTCAGCTTATGGGGCTTTGCAACCAGGAACATCAGAACATTTTTAGACCCTGAACACAAGCCTGCAGCTAGGGCTGGCTTCTAATGAACACTGTAGAGTTTTAAAGTCACAGATTACCAAGGCTGGAATTCAGCAGTGTTGAGAAGAAAGCTAAAGTACAGCTGCATTAAGCAGCAGGGAGTCCAGATAAGTTCTTAAAATTGAGAAAGTGGCAGAACAACCTTCTGTTCTTAGTGTCACAGGTATTTTCTCTGCATAGAACACAATCCTGGACCACAAACAAGCCTGCTTCATACATTTGCAAAGAACTGGTCAGCTTAGCCCCAGGTCCATTTCACTCCTAGCCAGTTCACTAAAATCCATAATGTAGCCATAAATGACCTGTCAAATCTATACTGAAGTAATTAGTCAAAAGGGAAACAGATTATTATTTGCAGCCAAAGCCACATTCAGCTTGGGATCCTGGGGCACTGCAGACACAATCTTGGCTCTGATACCTTGTCTCTTAAGAACCCTACAAAACAAGCCTGCCGATAGCAGACTCCTGACAAAGGCAGGCCCATTAGAAGCAGTAGCCCCACCTCGCTGAGCTCTGGAAAGTTATCCTGCTGACAGAAAGGACACTGCCAAAGGCCAGTTTCATCATTCCGTATTGCCTGGTCGTAGCTTTCTCCTTGTGGCCGCCTGTGGGCTATGCCAGTCACATTGCAGATGATCATTTTACCTGTCGTGTGATGGGAGAGAAGGAAAGAATGAAAAACTGAAAGCCAACTGCAGGGCTGGGCTGTTCCCTTGATCTAAAGTAGTTGTGCACAAAGGTGTTAGGAGACTACCCACATACTTGAAAAGCTGCTTTCATATACATGCAATCATAGCATCATCCCAACATCACCCTCAGTAAGATCCCTCTGCCCCATCTTTTTGCATCCTAAGTCAACGTAGGATGACAGAAACCAGGGATGTAAACAGGGATGTACCTATATAAAAAGTTTCTGGAGTTTCTTTGGTCAGCATATTGAAGACCTCCTCTGTGTTTGGAGAACGGTATGGGGTTCTCAGGTCCTTGTACCTGCAGCTTAGTTCAGCTCGAATGTCATATAAAGTGATATGCTTGTCACCGTAGCCCTGTGTGGTATTCAAAGGTTATAAAGTCATGAGCAGCAGGAAGGAGGCAAGTAGGGAATCCAGTATGAGTTATGAAAGAACCCAAGGAACTTATCAAACAGCAAATTAAAAAAAAAAAAAAAAAAAAAAAGAGGAAGGCACAGGGTACCATCAAACTGTGGAACTGAGTCACAGGACGTTGAGGAGGTCAAAAGTACCAATACATTCAGAAAAAAGTTAGATAATTTTGGAGACAACAGCTTAAACAGTCTCGTTACTGTCTCCTGCCTCCTTCCTCCTCTGTCCCAAGTGTACTTTCTGTAAGCATTTACTACATGCCATTGTCAGACACTGAATACTCATCATGGATGTGTATAGATGTTATAACGGCAACACCTAAATGCTCAGCTCCTAAAAGGGATAAGGGTCATCAGCTATAAAACATAAGAAACTGAGCTGGACAGGAGAGCTTCCCCTCTGTTTCTCAGCACCAGGCACCCCCAGTGCACCTGTCTTTCCAGTTCTTCAGCAAAGGCATCAAGATCCAGGTCTTTCAGACGCTCAGGGTTTTCCAGGATCTCCTCTAGAGCTCCTGCGGGATTAGCATCCTCTGCCGACTCATCGTATTCTAAGGCATCCACTGCCATTTTTCTTGCCCATTCATAGGTTTCAGGATGGACCCTAGACCCATCTAGGACTTCGATGTAGGAATCAGTACTGAAATAAAACCAAAGCAACGTTCAGATAAGGACTCTGCAGGGTTCCAGAGTCAGCTCCTTCAGCTCAATAATAAATCATGCTGTCGAGCACCACTATTGGCTGTGTGGCTGCTTTGCCACCGCTGCCCTCCATGGAAAAGACTACTCTAAAAAGGACACAATGAATTCTTCACTGCTAAATCAACAGGAGCCAAGGCAAGACATGACAAATTCCCGTCTGCAGCTCCTGCACTGCAAAGATACAGCCAAGGCACCTTGGATGCTATCGAGGTTTGATCACTCCGTGTACAATAGCTGCTCTATGAGTACACAGCTCGTTACAGTTTCTCTCTTCCTACAAATTAAGTGCTGTCAACTGGCAGCACAGCCTTCTGTGCCTAGCTGTTTGGATGAGGCTACACTTTGCCCCCTGCACCTCTGAGACTTGTATTCTGCAAGAACCAGGGACCTAGCAGGGTTGGATCATTCAGTGTAAGGATTCAGCCAGGTATCCTTTCTCAGACTGCTTTTCAAAGGCCAGGAGGATACTGTGCCAGCCCTAGAGAAAGCACATTTCCAACAAGTGACCCTTCTGTGCAAAGCAGTCAGAGATTTAGAAACTAGGTTACTGCTGTCCTCCAAAGACACATCTCTTGTTTAGTTACCAGTAGCCTAATGCTCTACAAACTTCCCAGTATTGCTACTAGTTTAAGAGGAAGCTAAATTGCTGAGCTATGCCTCAAGTTTGAAACTTCAGAAAAACAAAATACTGCTGGTAGGACTAGGCAGAAACTAAGCAAAAGTGCACATGGGTTACTGACAGACACGCATGACAACTATGTTAGGGAACAACTGTTTTCAGTTTAGTTCCTCTTGACCACAAAGGGTCTTTCAAACCATGGCAAGCTATATGATTAATGTTCTGCGGCTCACATTGCTGTGCTCGTTTAGCTGCCCTTAAGAATCAGATTAATAACCAGCAACACTTGAACTTGGCCACAAATCTGAGGGGCCACACAGAAACTCCTGGGAACATGGACTCCATGGAACAAGATTGCTTCAGCCTGTCGCTTGTGCTAATTCCATACCCCGTATGACACTGAACGCAACCCAATACCCACCTATCGCCCAGCGACGCTGTGTCAATTTTGATGAAGCCAGCACAGTTGATAAACACCTTGGGTCCCATGTGACACATCGTAACCAGCTGGGTCCTGTTCTCCAGACGTGTGTTGTTTTGTTTTAAGATCTGGAGAGAAAGGTAATAGTATAAACCTTGCTATTCAAACACAAGGGTTCTCCAGGAAAAGCAGAGGATTCACATTGGACACCGCAGTGTTCAAAGCATCTGACATAAGCCTATCACAACTCATAAACTGTTGCTCCCTGCTTGTGTCTCAAACACTGTATGAAGGAAGATGACTCCCCATGGAACAGCTCCAGCTCTCAGGAAAAGGATTGGCTTTTTGCCTTCTGTTTTCTACACTACGGAGGCGTCTTGATACTGTAACCGTGCATCTGTTCCTGTGGGTTCAGGAGCTAGTTAGGATTGACAGATCTGATGAGTTGCTCAGGTCTATCAAGGACCTAAGCCCATGCACAGCTTCAGGGTTAGGCGCAGTGAGATAACACGTACTAAACCACACATCAACGGAGCTGTCAGCTGCATCTGGCACATGGGACCCTGACTCAGCTCGTAACTGCACTGCCATCAGGCCAAACTTGCACGTTATTGGTGATGCATTGTTTTTGTAGGCATGGACAGAAGCCTCCTTACCTTTAGCAGATGAGTGCCTTTGCGTGGTCCCAGGCCACACACATACTGCAGCAAAGCCTGGCTGTGAGGGTGAGCAATCGCCCGATTGACATCCACTCCCACCTCGTTCACACGGTTTATGAATTCGCAGTAGAGGGCATTCAGCAGTTCCTCCTTCACCACGTGCTCCTGACAGAAAGGAGAGGCGTTAGCCTCACAAGGACATGCATGCAACACTTTGCCATAAGCAAGCTGAGCCAAACACAACAGACTGGCTCTCAGGAGCTGTACTGCACCTCAGAGTTACCCCTGAGAACAGCCTAAAGGCAGGAGGCAGATGAGCTGAAGGAAGCAAAAAAAAAAAAAAAAAAAACTATGTAGCCTGAATATGGCATAGAACAGGCAGAACTTGCACCAGTTCAACTTGGAATACCTTTCTTTGACAGCGAATTGTCCCAGGCCACTTTCTCTTGCAGAGAAGGATCCCACAAGGTAAAGTTACCTGCAGAGGGTGGAGTTTTAGGCAGAGAATGTCCTCATCGGAGCTGCAGACCTGGGCAAACTCTATGAGGGGGTCCTGAATGCGGCGAGCAAGGGAGACGGCTTGACGCAGCAGAGGTGGGTAATCCCGGAACTCATTCTGCAAGAGGCCAGAGAATCAGGGAAAACACTGCCAGGGTTTCCCCACTTTGTAGGACAAATAACAAAGACACATCAGACAGCGACTGGAACAAGGGAAGCATTTGGTGCTCAGGGCAAAGTGAGCTAAGGTCAAAGGCTCCCAGGAACTCTGCTGCAACTAGGAATGAAACAACCCCATCCACTCAGCTGAGCAAAATTCACTTCAGACTACATCTATATCTACTTTGTAGATCTGCTGGTGTTGATTTCTTCAGAGAAGCCTAAATAAGACATTTTGCCCTGATCCAAAAATCAGTACATTCCTGTCTAGATGGATTACATGAGGCAGTGGCCAGCACAACAAATGGAGGATGAGACAGCACAAATGACTGACAGACTAAGGGATAGCTGGAATAACAGAAGGTTCACCTCAGACTTCTTGCTGTTCATGTAGAGGATGGCCAGTTCATTGTCCACCAGCTCCACTCCAATAGAGGACAGCTGCTGCCCTTGATCCAGCTCATGAACAATTCTCTTTACATCCTCCATCAGCATCTGAGCATCCCTAGGGAGAGATGGCCAAGGGGATTGAGGGGACAGTGCAAAGATGGGTCCTGGAATCACTTAGGGACATAATCCCATTGGGTTACTTCACACCACAGACAGAAACAGTGGAATGTGGAGAGGCATGAGGAAAGGACTGCAAAGAGACTGGGAAGTGGAAGGAACCCAAAGACTCACCTGTTCTCGCCTGCAATTGTCACCACATGAGGCTTCTTGTTCAGGAGGAATTTTTTCAAAGTTTCAATATCCTGGGCCTGGAAAGGAAAGGGAGACAGTCAGAATAGAAAAGCTAGAGGGTTTCGTACTGAGCTAGCTACCAGTCCTGTGTTCCTATTCACAGGGCAAATCCTCCCCCACTGCCACCACAACTTGAACATGGCTAAATGCCTTTTCAACAGGCCTTGCAGGTCCTGACCACTCTAAGGACAAAGAGGAAAGCTCTGCAGAGGAAAGACTGATGGCATCACAGTGTTGCAGGAAATCAGTGCAAGTAGGGGATGGAAGTCAAAAGCCTGACCCAAGCTCCAGTAGGTCCCACAGCCTCTCACCATTATAATGTGGTCAGGGAAAGGGGAGAAAATTTCTGTAGTTGGGACCACAGAAACTCACAAACCCTCAGCCAGCAGAACTCAGGAATGGCAAGGCCCTGCCACTCCACATAAGAGAAGCAGAAGAGATCAACTAGAATCTGACTGGAAGCAACTGTTCTGCCAGAATAATTACAGGGTAGAAAAAAGGCAGTATTCTTGTATGCAAGAGTGACAAGGCCTGAGCTGTCTTCAGACCGACTATTCCTCTCCAACCCACAGTGCACTGCACAGTACCAAAAGCAAGGTGCAGACATTCATCTCGACAACGACGAGGCTCACCTTCTTTTCCCTCTCTTCCTCACGCCAGGCGTTCCTTCTCTTTGTGAAATGTGGCAATCGGAGGAAGTCTGTAACCTCACCCTCTCCATTAACAAGGGCGCAAAACACAGGGTGGTCCCTGCGAAACAGAGATCACTCAGACATGGAGGACTTTTAAAGCTGTACATGGATGCAGAGGCAATTCCTCTCCTACCTGGCTGAAGAAAATGCAATGCCTAGCACCCGAATCCCCTTCCCTTGGTTTTCATCCATGAAATCATCATCTTCCTCCACTTGCTGATCAGGACGGTATGAAGCTACTTTCAGCCAATTGTACAGCTTCCGGCTGCAAGACTGGTAGAACAGAGAAGGGAAGAGAGGAGTGAGAAAATGAACTGCAGGTCCTCTGGCATAGCCCTTCTCCAGAGGGAAGGTCGTGGACTGCTCAAGACAGCAAGACAATATATTCTGCCAGGATTGGGACCAGCTCTCCAGAATCATGGAGCCCATCTTCCCTCCCACTGAAATATCTGCTTTTTTCTCCATCCTTGGGAAAGAACCAGACTCAGATCCCTGCCTGCCTCCTCCTCCTTCCCGAGAGCCTGTGGCCTGTCAGCAGCTCTCCCCAGCATGCTGCAGGACTCTTAGCACTTGTAACCCAGCTCTGACTCAAACCCATCTGTCCCCCATCTCACCTTGAGGACATACTCCTTGGCCTCCACCAACAACTTGTTCTTCAACTCTTTAGCCATCTGCACATAGAGGAACTGGTTGAGGGACCGCTCAATGGCCATTGTACGCTGCCGATTCCACTCTTGCACCTGGTGGCTGAACTCATCGCGATAATAGAACTGTTTGATTTCCTCAAAGTATGTCTGGTCACTACCGTAACTGCAAGAAATGAGAGAAGGAGATACAGAAAGGCTCCAAACGCCTGCACTGACACCACTACTAGCAGATTCCTGTACAGGGACATGATAGCAGCATCTCAGATTCAGCAAGCTGCCTGGCAAATTTAGAGAAGAGTCAATCCTCCCATCAAACTCTCCTTTAGCTGCAAAAAGCTATGCTTGCTAGACAGACCGCAGCTGAATGCCATGCTGGCAGCACAGACGGGCCTGACCATGCACCATGGGGCAGCCCACAGCCACTCCAGAACATCTATATTGCACAGTGTGGCTACTCAAGATGTGCAGGGAAGGAACCAAGGAACCACACAGTGAGGGTGGTTGGGAAACAAGCATCTTTCACGAAAGTCTTGAAGGCTTCAGAGTTTGCCTTCAAAGGAATAAGCCAGACATCTAAAGTTTTCATTAAGATGAAGAAGAGAGGCTGCTTGGCTTTAAGGTGCAGGAAACCACCAGGCCATGACTTCTAGGAGCAGCTTGGGTTACAGAGGAGCTCTAACAGCACGGCAGCACTGGATGAATGAGCTCTGCCAAAGCATGGATAGTGTGGCCGGTGAGGACTCACCCCTCCACTCCTTTCATGTCAATGCTAATATCTATAGTGAGCAGTGCCTCCTCCTCTGCCAGACTCATTTTCAGGAACTGGTCATCTCGCAGCTCCTTCACAGGCTTGTTCTTCAAGTATTTAAAGGAATAGGCATAGTGGGCTTCATCGATATCCTGGGAGAGAGGAGAGACAGCATGCATACAGGGCATTCATGAAGAAAGACCCTTCTGTATACCCTAGCAGACAATGGTTTTTATTCAACAGCCCCGCACCCCTATGCCTGCCAGTCTGCATTTCCTTCCCCAGCAGGACACAGTGGAATTCGTTCCCAGTCCCAGAGAAACAGAGACTGTAACAATAATTGAAGGCAACATCTCAACAGCAAGAATCAAGTCTGATGAAATGCTGAGATTGAAAATGCAGCATGCTGCTGAGCTGGCTTCTGCAACAGCCCAGCTCACATGCTACTGTAGGATTTATTCAGAGTTGCCATTGACATGGGAGAAGTTTTCAGATGCAAAAGTGAGCATTTGTATGTTATTTAGATCCTTCCCTGAATTGACCTACAGAGTCAGAGATCCCTTCCTTACCTTCTTCCCCTTTTTGGTTGGAGAAATGTTGATTTTAGCTCTTTCTTGGAAAGTCTGTCTCAGAACCTGCCTGACCAAAGGCTCCCTGGCTATCTGCAAAGCCACCATGTACCGGGCTCCTTCCAGCACAGCTTCAGGGCTTGGGAATTGACTAAAAGCAAAACAGCAACATAAACGCTTGAGAATGCTCCCAGACCCCCTCCCCTGTGTCACATCTGCAGGACCCCCATGAAGATCCCCCGCCACTGACCTACACACATAATCCTTGGCCAGCTCCAGGGGCTCTGCAGGGAACTGCTCTGTCTCGTGACGCTGGTAACTGTCCCGGAGATTCTCTCCAAACTGCTCAGGTGTCAGACCAAACTTCTTAGCCAGGCCATCTGGGAAGAAAAAAACCAAACAAGCAAAACCACAAAAATTACAAGAAGAATGGTACTGTAGCTTATACTGAGCAAAATTACCACTCCTCCTTCTGCAGGTAAACCAAACCACCCAAAAGAGCATGTGGGCTAGGCCACAACACACTGCAAGCTCAGCATGCTAAAGCACAGTCCTTACCCAACCCAGCTGTTTGACAGATGGTGTACATATCCCGCCGGGAAGCTTGCTTCAGCTCAGGCCCTTTCTGCTCATCATCATCTGCATCCTCCCCTTCACCTATGGGAAGGATATGTTTAGCAAGGCTTCTTTACAGAGGCATCCAGACAGCTGCTGTGTGTCAGAAGCACAGCAAAGGGATCAAACACAATCTACATTGTGCAGCAGAGTCCCTAAATTCCACAAACATATCTCAAAGGTCACAGTAGCCTTAAAATTATTCAGGATTAGACAAACACTCTGAAAATGTTCTCTTCTTTTTAGTTTCACTCTTTTGCAGTTTTAACAGCAGTATCTCTGGGTTGCACATTAAAACACATATCAAAGTGGTTGATCCTTGCTTTGGTCCCTGCCATGAGGAGTGGTATTTAGTCCATCAGAAAAGCAGCACCTTGTGCGGTAAACTTTAAGAATTTTCAGAGATGCTTGGAAGATCTCGGACTAGCTTGAGAAATAAGTGAACAGATGAGATGCTCTGTGCAAACACATGGGCTTTTCAACAAACTTTCTTACTATTCTTTTGAACAAAGATTTTCGACCAGCCCACAATTATGTGACTATAAAACCTAGGGACAAACCTTCCTCCTCTTCACCATCCTCTCGGATACGCTTTTGCTTCTTTCGAGCAGCCTTGGCAGCATTCTGCATCTTGGGGATGTCTCGCCCATAGTACAGCAGGAAGTGATTATACACGTCCTTCAGCTCATCCATGGACTGCACGTCCTTCAGCCTACGGCATGCAAAGCCAGCATGTTACACCCTGCTCACAGCTGGGCCGCAGTCAGAGCATTCAAGGAACCTCCTCTGGTACAGGTCAGGCAGAAGGAGCGCTTGGGCTCATCTTCCGAAAGAGTTATAAATATTTCTTGTTACTGGCTTTGTCGGGAGGCTAAAGTCAGTGCACTGCAGTGGCCAGAGAGCCTGTGCTGTTTGGGCAAGTTAATGCACATTTTAAGTCGTTTCGGAATGAATATAAGAAAGTCACGGCACCATACCTCTCCATGTCAGTAGTATCCAGGGCCCGTATTCCATCTGCCAAGGGCTTGTCTGGGTCAGCAGAGATTTGTTCGTACTGATAGGCCTGCATCTTCTCAAACAGACGTGTCAAGTTCTGCTTGCGGATCTTCAGCTGGGTCCACTAATATGAGAACAAAGATTTCCAGTGAAATGCACCACAGCTGTGTGTCACATCTGACTCCTCCCTTCCCAAACAGGGGCTTCCCAGCATCTTAGGATATTTGTCATATAATCATCAAAATCTTCATCCACAGCTAAGACCAGATGTGACATGTGGCAGATCTCACCTTAGAGATGGATTGTATTAACAGAAAAAAAAAAAAAAAATCAAGGTTTGGATCTACAGTAAAGAAGGAACCTGCGACTCCTTGCAGGAAAGGTCACTACACAAAAGGAACTTGGTGAAGAGGAAGGACTGTTTTGAACCCTCTTTTGCCAGATAACCCTTTACCACCACATGATAGCAAACACGCAAAAAAACATGAGTAAAAAAAAGCACATAAGGTCTCCACAGCCAAAACAAAATCTGATGAAAGTATCAGGCTAGGTGGGAAAACACATTAAATGTTGGTGGGATAACAAGCAGTGAAAACACTCCTCACCTTCTCATCCCACTGCCAGACTCTCCACAGGTTGTTGATGTGCAGCTCTGGCTCCACATACTCCTTTCTGTAGAAGGCGATGAATGGGACCTGGGTCAGAAATGAGACTCATCACCACCGAGCGGGAGACTGGGCTGCTCCTGGAAGCCCACGGTCCAGAGCATGCTTCTGTTCCATGTGGTAGGACAAGCTAATGGGGCAGCAGTGTGGGAGATGTAGCAAGCCAGGCCGCAGCTCTTGAGACCGCTCCACCAAATACATCAGACAGACCAAAGAGCTTCTGCAACATCAGGCAATACCTCAGAGAATAGGCGGAACGGACCAAGCAAGGCTCGGGATACTCTGAAGTTCCTCCGTCCCATTTAGCATCAATTTGTCCAGGATCAGGGAAACGTGACAATAGCAGCCCCATCAAACAGGCCTTAAAAATCTGCGTTGCCACAGCACTTTCCAGTGAAGCACCATTTTGTCACAGGAGGGGCAATCTGGTGTGGTATCTTAGCCCCTTCTAGTCTGCTGCCCTAAATGCTTCCAGCAGCCTCTCTGCTAATCCTGCCTGGATAAGCAGACAGCAACTCAGACCTTATCTTGGCAATGAAGCAGAATTATGAATTACCTCAAAATGCTGATTTCTCATGAAATTCAGGGCTTCTTTAATCTTCTGGATGGTGCTGGGCCCCTTGCGGCTGAAGCTGCTGCTGGCTTGTCCACGGTCGAGGTAGTCAGAACTTTCCTAAAAGGAGAAACACATTGTGTTGATCGTATTCCTGAGCTGACCTCCGAAAGACCAGCCCAGGCTAAGGCTGTAACATGGTGGTCCTTTTGTTAGCTGGGAATGCAGGTTTAGCTCCACGCTCTGATTTTAGGCCACAGAAAAGCATCCTAGCCCTGACTGGCTTAAAGGAAAACGGAGGAGAAGCATCTGGACAAGGTAACTGATGGTTAAAAGCAGATCATGGCTAATACTTAGTTGAGCCTTAAGTGCCCAGTGGCTCAGAAATCTTTTAATTGTTCTTGACAATCATTCTTGCAAATTCTCTGTGTTCCTTTTTGTCCTGTTTTATGGACGTGAAAATGAAGATATGTGCATGTTAAATGACCTACTCAAAACCAGAAAACCGGGAAGAAAGGTAAACTGGGCATCACATTCCTCTGAGCAGACTCCTGGAACAATGTCTCCAGGCTGGAAGTCTGCAGCACTTTGAAGTCATCTTAGGACAGAAGTCCCAGGCATAGTCCTTTACCTGCAAGGAGATGGTGGGTGTTGCAAATGCATTCCTGTAAATCCAGTCAGCTTCTTCCTCCAGCTCATCATCTTCAGCACTTTTCACTGGAATGGATCGCAACTGTGAAAAGACAAGAGGATGAGCAGAGACATGTGCAACACCGCAGCTTTTGCTACCACATCTTCTAGAAACCTGGAAATTACTGTTTTGAGATGCAGGTTGTTTATGGGGTCTCAGTACCTCCCACACCCACAGGGCTTTGCTGAGGATAGCACTTCAATGTCTGCATCTTCTCAGCACACAGGAAAGTTGCATCAGCTTTACACTAGGTAAAGGCACCTAACAATTCTGTCAAAGGCCTGAAATGGTGCAAAATCTTCCGTGATGATCAAGACAGGGTACCCCCACTTCCTACCAGACTCCCAAACCTTCTGCAGCTACATTCTCTGTTCCAATCTATCTGTGCCTGTTCTAGTCTTGTTATCACTTTTCTTGCTGCAGCCATAGAATAACAGAACATAAAGCAGCTCCAAACCCTCTCTGGGCATTTAGTACCAGCCAATTCTCTTTCAGAAGGTCTGCTCTAATCATCATTGACATCCGTGAAGATGACAAAATGTCTGAACAGGCCACATATGGCCAGAAGACATTACACACCACGTTCCCTTGTGCTGTGCACACTGGCATGGGAAAAAAAGGTTTTTCTGAAAAGCTGGAAGCTTCAGATGCTCCATTTTACAATGGAGGGTAACAAGCCTCTGCACAGAATTACATTAGCATACACTTAAGGGAGATTGAAGAGCATGGACTGCTCAGGGAAAACCTGATTACAGTGTAAAATTAAGACAAAAATATGAGATACTTGAATGATTCCTAGAAGCACAACAGGACTCCACACTGAGAGCAGTATGAGTCCCAGTTGCTTGGATTAAAGTGTGTTACAGAAACCTTGTACAGAACAGTTACACGTTGGTTGGCATACAGGTAGGCTAGAAAACCCTAGCAAACCTTCTCCAGCACTGCAGCTTCACTCTTAATAGATACAACTCATGGGATCACTAACAACACCCAGCATAAAGGACAACTCAGCAGCGCACAAGTCCTGCTCCACTCCCAGGAGTGCAACACTGGCACCCAGTGGCCAAAGAGAAACTACGACCAGTGTTAAAACTGGGCTTGGACAGCTAGAACAGTTCACAATGTCACCAGTATGTTTGAAAGCAGAGTTTTAGACTAGACATTTGTCAGGTGGGATCTTCAAAGAGGCAAAAAGAGATGCCAACATCCAGGCAGCAGACAGGTGAGAAAGCTGGCCTGCAGGTCCCAGGCCTGCTGTACTCAGCAGGAGCTGAAATGCTTTCTGCCCGCACATCAGCACCCTCTTCCCTCACCTGGAACCTCTCAGGCATGTCTGTCATGCGGATCTCATTGTCCTGGTCCGTTAAGTGACTGCTCTCCAGCTCACTGGGCTCGTACATCTCAAAGATGCTACGGCGACTGACGCGCTTCTTGGCAGTCTTTTTGGGTCGTACACGGGTCTCCCCTTCAGCTTCTTCATCCTCATACTCATACTCCTCCTCCATCTCCTCGTCATACTCATTGTACTTCTCAAACTCATCATAGTCAAAGTCCACACCAAAGATTTCCTGGGCTTCCTGCAAAGCACTGGAAGGCAAAAGCTATTGTTCAGCCCCACGGTGCAGTTCACAGAACATCTTTCTAGCCACACAGAGGAAGCCAGAGCACCTAAGTCTCAACTTCAGTTTTGCACCTAGGCTAAAATATCATGGATAGGTACACAATTCTCTGAGCTTTACATGCAAATACTTCTCTTCAGGGACTAGTTTTGGTATCCCTGTTAAAAATCCAGGTCAGACATTTTAAGACAGACTAAAGCTCAATGTTTCAATTTACTAGGTTCCTTTAGGGAAGGAGCCCAGCAGTATCCAAACACAAGCTGAATCACTCCGCAGTTACAAGAATCAAGTAAGCTGAGCACTGTTTTTGAGACTCCAGTCCAATTTCCAATCAATACTTACGCATCTGTGTATCCAGGGAGCTTCTTTCGCCATTTTGGCTTCTTCAGAGGTTGTCCATCGTCATCCACAATGAAGTCATCAATGTCTGGACATTGAGAAACAATTTAGTGGTCAGGACACTCACATATTCAACTGGTACCTCTGACAAAGCTCAGCTCAGCCAGTGCAACTATGAGCCTCCACCACAGACTGAGGCTGTCAGTCTGCCCAGCTACCCACAGCATCTCCTACATCAACCTCAGACATTCCAGGAGCCTGAACCACAATAACAAGCTAGAACGAACTTCCAGACACAGGCAAAGCCATCCAGCAACTATCTGCAGCTCACTGCACTGAAAATGCAGTCTGAAAAGGCCTTGGCTGCTTTGGACAGCAGACAGAAAGAATTCTTGAAACTCTTTCAGTATGGTACTAGCAGTGGTCATGGGCTGATGCTGAAAAGAAGCAGGGCGTGCATGTGCGTACCTGTGCTACTAGGTACTAAACAGTGTCCTGCCTTCCTTCCTTTGAAGTATTTCCTTTTTGGAAGCAGCTTAGAGGAGATGTTCAACACCTCAGCACATGTAATGTGCTTCTGGACAAAGTGGTTTAGACAGCCGAACTAAACCTGCCACCCAGAAACGTTTAGTTCTAAAGATTGTACTAATCAGACCAGCAAGAGCTTGACCACAACAGGGCTACGGCCTTTGGTTACTTATAGCTCAGAGAAAGTCTTAACTTGGTTGTTGTGCTCTAATCCTAGGACATACTTTGGATGATATTCACCATCCATACTCACCAGATTCATCTTCCTCCTCCTCCTCTTCCTCTTCTGGTGGAGCAACAGGAGCTTCAACAGCTTCCCCTCCCTCCTCGCCTTCACCATCCTGAAAGATTTCTTCAGCAATGGCTTCCTTCTCATGTTCTTCTTTTCCATAGTCTTCCTCTTCATCATCCTCATCATCGGACATTTTTCGCACACGCCTGAATTTTTGCTGCAAGCAAACAGGCTTGTTAGCGCACGTAATTCCTGGCACAGACACTCAAGCTCAGTGTGGTCTCTGCCAGGCCAGAACTGCACTTCCTCTGCAGGCACCTGAGAGGGAGCAGGACGGCGCCCGGCCCAGCCCAGGCACACAGGGGAGAAGAGCCACCCCCTCGGGAGCCGTGCTTCCAGTGCTCATTGCGCACCGTGTGTACACAACGTAACTGCCTGACGAGGACTGCGCCGTGTCCCGGCCTGTGTCGCTCGTGTGCTGTCACCACCAGTGTTAGCCTGGCTTTATGTGCCTCTAGCGAGTGTTACAGAAGGAGCTTTAGAGCCCATAATAGCCTGCGCTGTCTTTGAGGTTAGCACCATGCAGGAGAAAGTTACTGGAAGATGGGCTCGTCTGAGACTGTCTTGCAGAGGTGGGAAGGGAGGAGTACAGCAGACTTTAGGAACCAGAAGAAAGTGTTTTGCAAACTCTAGGAAGCCAGTGCCCAGTTGCCTGGGCAGGAAGAGATCCTGCTTCCTTCAAGCACTCAGTTCTCCCTTCCCAAAAGGGCAGGAGCAGACGAGAGGCATCGCTCGCTCGCTCCAGGCAGAAGCCCACTCTCCTTCGTGCTAAGACACACCACACCATTAACAGCAGCATCGAAACACAACTCACTCTTTTGACTTTAACGCCCAAGTTCTCTTCAATGAGGTCAAAATCATCATCCTCCAGGCGGTCATCAAAAGCTAAAAGAAGAAAGCAGAGATGAGTTACACTCTCCCTTTACTAATCTGGGAATGGACCAACCAGTGAGAAAGGTATAGCATACCCAGCCCATGCAGACACCCAGGGCAAAGGGAGAGCTCTGCTCTCCGGCAGGGCAGTGTGAGAGCATTACACTGTGGCCTGCACAATCATCATAAAACTTACCGCGCTTTCTCTTTTTGTGGCCAACATCGTCCTCAGAGTCTCCAGAGTCACTGGCTTCTTCCTCCTCTTCCTCTTCTTCATCATCATCATCATTAATAAATCCTTTCAGGTTCCCTTGCTCATCTTGGTCATCTAGATTCTCCTCCTCCTCTTCCTCATCTGGGGTGGAAAGCAGGAAGTGTTAGACATTTATTCATTGGTTATCTGCTGAGGTTCCTTCTCGGCGCTGTGCAAACAGCATTCTCCTTCACACTATCCACACAGAGAACTTTAACTGAACACTTCTAATGACACTGCCCAGAAACCCACTTCTTGTCTTGTGATCTCATGCTCTCTCTGCAGAGGGAACAGGTGGAGTGGTCACACTGGGAGAATTCCTCTGCTTTTACTGTTTACTATCAAATTGTGACTGCAAGTCCCACGGGGGTGAAGCAGTGTATTTTCTGCTGCCAAATATAAAAACCATCTGAGCACTTTGAGGAAGGGAAGCACTTAAACAGCTGAGATTATCGACTACAGATGGCCATGCTATTATAGCACAGTTATTGCTCCATCTGCAGAGTCATGGCACATAAAATAGAGCAGCAAGGCACACAGACAATTCAGCAAACTCAGAACAGACTCACCATCCTCATCTTCCTCTACAAATTTCTTGGTTACTCGGGGCACAACGTCCCCATCCTGGTTGTACTCCTCCTCTGACTCCTCTGCTTCACTTTCTACAAAGTCAGACATGACTGCGGCTCTCACACAGGGCTCCGCAGGACCTGGGGAAAGAGACATCCATCACATCAGCCAAGTGAGAAAAACATGAGCACTTCCCCCTACTGGGTTTTGGAGAGAAGACAGTTAAGGCAAGAGGGTTTCAAAATATCTATCAAGGCCCTGAATTACCCAGTGTCCACCTTGCCTGGACATCCCTGTCACCAGAAATTAAGCAAGCGAAGCCAGCAGCCAAGTGCTGCTAGTGCCTGTCAACCCGTGTCTCAGCAAGCAGGACAGGACCTGTCACAGCAGCCCTCGCTGTGCAGCCAAGCTCCCAGCTGCGGCTGAAATGGCGCAGACAGCCAAAGTCCTTCATCCCAGCCATACCTCCCACGCGGCCAGAAAAGGAACCCATGCTGCCACCAACACTGCACGGTGTCGGGCACACAGTCGAACCAATTAGGATCTTAATATGATTACCCCTCACTCAGTTAATGAAGGCAGGGCGACCCTGAAAAAGGCCTTGACTGAACTGCAATTGCAGGTTGTTAGCAAGGCTCTGCGGAGCCCCACGGAGCAAACAGGAGAGAGGCCTGGGAGGTGCTGCAGGGTCAGGGCTGGGGGCTGCCGGCTGCCCAACTCCACTGCTTCACACAGCCGGAGCCGCGGCCGGAATGTTCCAGGCCAGGAGCCTCTGTCCAGAGATTAGGAAGTAACAAGAGACTACAGAAACGGGGTGTTTTTTATACCCAGAACCTTTTGTTTAATGTTTTTCCCTGACTGGGGTTTCTGGAAGCAGTATAAATCAAACTCGGCACAAAGGGAAGTGTGTGTCCATAAAGACACAAGTTCTGTCTCTCTGAGCCTTCCACTTCTTGTGGTTACAAAACTTGCTATAATTTTTTAAATTTTCAAAGGATTTTTTTTTTTTTTTAGTTCCTTTTCACATACACCAAAACAACAGAAGCTTACAAAAGTCAGCTATAGGAAAAAACAAATCAATTTTTCAAATGGCTGTAAATTGTAAATGCTAGCCCAGGAAGAAGAACAAGCCTTTGGGAAGGTACGAAAAGAAGCTCAGAAATGTCAGATCTAAAGCCAAAACCTCCATGTTAAATTACATCAGATGTAATTTAACACCAAAAAAAAAAAAAAAAGATGAGAAAAGAATTCCATACACCAGGGAATGATACCTAGAAAAACATGCTTCAGAATGTTCCCATAATCATTTCCCCACTGCAAACAAACAGCTGAAGGAAATCAGTCCCATACAGGACAAACCGATCAAGGTTTTGCCATGACAATTCTCATGTGTGTGACTTCTTGTTCTGCCCCGAGATCCACACATCTGGTACACAACCACAATAACTTAGAGAAAACCAGTGACTTATTCCTCAGGGAAAGAAAAAAAAAAATGCAAGGCTGATCTTGGAGAATCTTTTAAGTCTTAAAATACTAATAGCTCAAAGGAATATGTCGGCCATATCTCATTAAAGAAAACACACAACAAAGGCAAGAGAAAGATCTCTGCCAGATTTCAGACAAGAGCACATAGCAGCTCATATTCCCTGCCTGCAGATTACACAGCTGTGGCCAACACCTATCTACAATGCTCCAGACAGGCAGAAATCATGGTAGGCCAAGGCTACAGCTCTGCACCCAGGCAGGACACCGCTGCTCCGGCTTGGTGCGTGGGCACGGCGTGATCCCCGTCCTCGACAGGACGCTGTAGAAGTCACACACATATATTTAAGCATCCCTCTCAGAAATAACGCTTCAGAGGGCGGTACAGATGCTAGTTAAATATGTGTTCCTGAAGCAAATGCCACTGCTGAATTGGGTAACTACATCCAGTAGAAGAACGGGAATTGTTATGCTTACTAGCCTGTGTATGAATATTATGTCAACTTCACACTTTCTCACCAATTCTTCTTCTACATGTACCCATCAGGGTGTACTAACATACATAAAACTGCAGGTTAAGTGGCTTTTCCCAGAGCATTTCCGTTGATATGTCTAATAACCTCATCTCTCTCCTGCCCATGATCAACACACAAATCCAGCAAGAAAGAAAACCCCTCGTCATAGCACCAAATGCAATTTTACTATTCTCTGCCAGTGAAGCGTTTCACTCACAATTCCAACTTTGTTCCTCATCACTTGTTCTATCATTTCCTGGCAACTTCAGTTCATGTCAAATCAAATTTGTCTGGATACAGGGAACAGCTATGACTTAGGAAATCCATCTCATTTAATGATCCAGCCAAGCAGGTTCCACACAAACCAACCACCCACGAAACCGGGTGCTTTCAGCTCCAGTGAAATCCACCTCAGGACAGTGGGGACGTCACTTAGCATGGCAAATGGAAGCAAGGGTAGCTATTACCAAGGAGACGTTGAATCAGGTATGGACCAAAGGTGCCTCTCCCAACCTTCGCTCCAGAGAGGCCTTCATTTGAAATAAAACAGGACAGGGAGGCAGGCAGAGACTGCAGCCAGCACAGGCAGAGGTGCAGAGGCAGAGCTCAGACCCACCGGTGGGAGCCTCCCGTGCAGTGGGTCACACAGGGAGAGCCCTGATCAAGCAGCACCGCTTGTCTGGTCCTGGGGAGGGTTTAAAGACTCCAGACTGAGGAGCGTCGGGCCAGCCCAGCTGTACCATGCTACAGGCCTTTCCTCAGAGCAGCACAGCAGCATCCCTGCTCCTGCAGCCCTCCCAGGAGAGGGTCAGAGATCGCTGCAGCACAAGGAGCCAGTACTAAATTGCACTACAGCACCAAAAAGGCAGGGAGACCGTGCCTAATCCTGTATGCTTACCTCTACACGAGCAGACAGGCTCCTATAGGTGATATATACATATAGCTTTACCCCAAAGATACCCCACGACCGCTAGACACCGACAAAGACGGACCAAAGACAACAGCAATGCAGTGAGCAGCGCTGCGAGAGCAGCACGGCAGCAGGTGAGGGAAGCACAGGTACCTCCATGCTGAGCCAGGCACCTCCAGCACGGCCTCCCCTCTTGGGCAACGCCAGAGCAGCTCGGGGCTGAGCAGCTACACAACCTCTGCTTTCGACCAGGGCCGTCTGCACTTTGCTCAGCTCAAGGGCACAATGGCAATTGTCCAGAGTCCACAGCTCCTTTTAACTGGGATGACCCTGAGCCAGTAGCTCTCTTTGCTGTCAATACCGAGACCGAAGATCTCTGACCAGGTCAGCAGGACTGGGCTGGACACTGGCTGCGGGCACTGTGGGCTGCCTCCCCTGATAGGGGACACAATGCCTTTAGAACAAGTGCTGCTTTGTGATGGACCTGAGAGTTCTAGAAACCAGACATTCAGGTACCTGTAAAGCCTTGGCCATGCATCCAGATACCTGCTGGCTGCTCAGGACTGCAAAACATCGCAGTGCTGGAGGCAGACACAGCTTTGTACATCATACAACAGAAAAATGTAACTCATTAGGTTTAGAAATAGAAATACACAGCAAATACCTGCAAAACATCAGAATATGTTACAGGAAAAACTCCTGCACCTTGCCAGTTACAATGGCACTCTGACAAGGCAAGAGACACAACCGCATGCAGGATGGCACTGGGAATGGCAGTGCCCCACAGGTGCTTCCCAGCCTGAGAAAATGTTGGGCAAGGGAAATCAGAAGCATTTCATGCTCTCCAGGCACAAGGATGCCAGTTAAGGCATGAGACTTCAGCAGTGCTCACACAATAACCAAGAAGCGTCCTCCCAGCAAGATACATTTATTATTCAGCAGTCAACCTCAGGATATCAGTGTCAACAAATGAAACAGCAAAAACAAGTGCTAATCTACAGCACGGGTGCTGAAAAGAAGCAAGTCCTTGACTCCTCCCCACCCTTCGTGGGAGAAACTACATCAAGGCCTTGACACATGCTAGTACTAGGTTGGGGGGGGGTTGGCAGGGGAGGGTTTGGACAGGGATTGTTTTAACCTCTGCCATTTCATGGTTCAACTCACAGTCCACTTAAGATCACAGCGGTCCATGGAACCACATTACCAAAGCTATCACTGAAGAGTTTCACTCAGT
Organism: Phaethon lepturus; assembly: GCF_000687285.1. Lineage (NCBI taxonomy): Eukaryota > Metazoa > Chordata > Aves > Phaethontiformes > Phaethontidae > Phaethon > Phaethon lepturus. Next base: position 30,755 of record NW_010543647.1, read on the forward strand.
TCTCATGTCTACATTTCAAAGAGAAAAGTTAAACTGGAGAGGATTCAGAAAACGCTGTGAGAATAAAAACGCTGGGAAACTTGACTCAATTAAAAACATAGAGCCTAAGGAAGCCCAATCTATTAATTTTATCAATGAAATGCTCATGATATTAATTTTAGCATGGCACAAGTACGTCCACAGGAGTAAAAGACTGTGACAATAAATGGCTCATTAGGAAAAACCCAAACGAACTGCAAAGGTAACACCACCGTTCCACTCCCTGAAGCTCTCAAAATGAAATCAACTTTGGTTTTCTTAAGAAAAAGAAAAGCCACAGTTGAGCCAGGTGATGTGTGGATCTCACACTAATGACTAAGAAATGATCTCCAGGCTGCATCCTACCACAGAATTCAGGCAAGATCATACTGGCATCTTTTCATTTGAAGCTTACAAGCCTAACAAAAACATCCCTGTGAAACACTGTAAGGCACTCGCACAACAACAAATTACTCTCACAGGCACCCCGTCAGCACTGAGATCTTCCTCAGAGCCACTCCCTGGTACGGGCAGGGACTTCTGTAGGACCAAACTCCGCTGGGGTCTGCCAGCCCTGATACAGCATCAGCAGCATAGAGTTTTGTATTTAGGTTTTATACCCGTTTTATGAATTCCTAAAGTCAGGACCTAAACCACATTCCCACCCTCCTTGGTGGTAGATGTGCAAAGGAGCACAGGGGCAAAATTACGACTGAAGACCAACAATGCTGCGACAGGGAAAGCCCAAGCAGCCAGCCACTGCAGCTCAGGAACTTCCCATACCTGCTTCATTAGTTTTAATGCTCCCCATTGGTCCCATCGCCCCCGAACCTATCAGGCAGAGGAACATCCTGTGGCAGAGTGCCACAGTTTAATAACAAGTTGTGTGAAAAAGCACTTCCGTTTGTTTATTTTAGACCTGCTGCATCATAATTTCCTGTAAGAAACAGAAGATTGATATTCTCTCCTTGCTTTCTCTGACCTGCCCATGACTTCACACACCTGCATCGTTATCTCCCGTCAGCAAGCTTCTCCCTTAAGGTGAGGAAACGAAGATTTTGCTTGCATGAAAACCTGCTTGTCCATGCCACTCCTGCCTCTACCTTTTCCAGTGCTCCCCTTTTGAAATGGGCTAACCAGAACTGCCAGCAATAGCCAGGGCTCAAACTGCCAATGATTTATGCAGTGGCGTTAATGATGTTTTCTGCTCCTTTAAATTAATTCCAAAATATCCTTTTTAGGCTATGGCAAGGTGTTGAAGCATTGTTTTAAAAGAAGCAATTGCTGAGACACCAACAGCTCTTTCCTGAATAGTAAAAGCTGATGTAGAGTCAATTAATGTGGTGTTTGTGACCTTCATTACACCCAGTGCCATCGTACCTCGTTTACTACACTAGCACTCAGCCACTCAGTACTATCTGGTCTCTGCAACTTCCCACAGTCTGGTTTAGCTATCCTAAATAACTGACGATTAAATATTCCTTCTCCACATCACCATATTCAGAAAAAAAAAAAGCAGCAGAGACGACTGTGAAACTCCACAATAATCTCACGCTGCTGTGAGCACCAACCATCCATCCCCACCCTTTATTTGCCACCATTTAGTCTGTTATTAATCCCCAAAAGGGCCTTCACAGGCTGCTGCCCCTCGGCTTTTCACGGAGGACCTAGTCAGAAGTTTGTAAAGCCAAACGCAGTGCTCCGGGATTTACACCTGCGGTACCTGAGAAACAAAGGTCAGGCCCCTTCCCCCCAGGAAGGCCGGCCGGCACTCTGCACGTCCACCGCCTCGCATTTACCAGCTTTTCCTCCCATGTCAGTGATGTTCCGCAGTCCCCGGCTCCGCTGCGGTCTCTGCCACGGGGGAACCGGGCCGCTCCGGCGGGCGGGGGGCTACGGTCCCCTCTCGTCCCCGGGGCAGCAGCCTCCCCACCCCCA
>NW_010543648.1:0-9157 GCF_000687285.1 Phaethon lepturus
GTGCGCGTTCGCGATAGTGCCGTGGTTTCGCCGGAGGGTGTTGGTAGCCAGCGAGGGGAGGTGTTCTCTGTGGGGAGCGTTCTGGGTGGAAAGTAAAGGTCCGGTTGTTGCTCGCTGGAAGAAGAAAGGGCTCTGGGTTTCTTTTTTTCTGACTGAAGAAGGTCCGGAGTTACACTGGTGACACGGACGTGTTAACTAGAGCATGTTACACACCTGTATTTTCCAAAGAAGTATGTTAAGCCAAAAAGCAGTATGCCCGACATAAATCCGTAAAAAAGATTCAGAGAAAAACATTGTTTTGTGTTGTGCCTGGAGTTACGGCTTGGGGCCTGTTTACCCTTCTTACCCTTTGCTGCCGGAGCGCCTGGGTGAACCCCCTTCTTTATCGTCACCTTTGACTCCGGTTGTTGGTGTGGTCACACGGTGTTAGTGTCGCCTTCGCCAGGAGCAGGTGTTTAACGCGCTGTACTTTAGCTGGTGTGTTTGCGGGACTGTGTTTACCCTCCTGATTTGGCTTAAGTGAGATGCGTATCATGGCCAGTTAGCCCGGCAGAGCTTCGTGAGGTCTTATTAGCGTTGTGGTACGTACGAACCAGCTCACTTAATTCAAACAGCAACGTGTCTTATTGCCCAGCTTGAACCGTCTGGTGCCTGAGATGAGCACATAAAGATAAATTACATGGGGTCATTTGTTAGGAAGAGAACTAGGGAACCCAAATCTCCCTTTCAGATTCAGGGAAATAGAAAATGGTAATTCAATTTGGAGGAGGAAACCAACGAGCTGGAAGCTGACGAAAATTAGATGCCATACTTTGATTGGTCGAATGACATTTTATTGGAATCACACCCGTGTACCAGCTCACACTAATGCTGAGTTGGGACGTTGTCAATTAAAAATATAAAAATATTTTTATTTATGTCATTTATTTATTTATGTCTTTGGCCTTAGAACTTTCAAAGCACCCAAAGCTTGAACTGTCAGCCTACGTTCACTGTCCTTGCTTCTGGTAAAAGCGTCTTAGACAATCTGAAAAGTGCATCAGAGCTAAAGGTAAATTGGTCCAACGTTTTCTTACAAAATAGGAAACTAGTAAATAATTTTCTGATGAAGAGTGGTTGGGGTTTTTCCCCTTCTGAAGTTCTCTCTCAGCATCGTATGTAACTAGAAAGACTTAAGTGAGAGAAGGTTTAGTAAATGCAAGGATTCATACCGGAGTTCAAAAATAAAACTGACGAAACGAAAACTGTGTCTCAGCTCTTCCCATAAAGAGACCAGTTTTCATCAACGCTTTATAATTCCATCCCATCTCAAATATTGTGTATTAGAAACAATTTAGCGATATAAAATGTGGGGACAACTAATAGATGAGAACAAGTGGTCTTCGAATGGGAGGTATTTCCACACCCTGAAACACCATAAAGCTTGCCTAAACATCTGCCCGTGAATCTGGACATAGGATGCACAGTTTTTCACAGTGACCTTTATTGTACTAAAAACGATTCCATAGCTTAATTTTTCCCCACGGTTGCTTAGTGGATGTTGTCACACTTCCTACAACACCACTGGAAATGTCGTGACCACAGAAAGCAGAATCCCATAAGCAACCCCAAAAGGTGTTAGCAGGGCGTCTTCGCTCTGCGGCTATGTGCAAAACTGAGCTGGAAAGCAGAACCGCCTGTGACAGACAGCTTTTAAAGGTAGTGACACTCCAAAGTGAATTAATTGTTTCCTGCTAGAAGGTACATTTCACCCATCTCAGTAGCACATTTTATCCATTCATACACAAGAGAAGAGTTCATTAGGAGCATTTTTCCTGACTGGAGATGCCAGCTAAGGAGGTGTTTATATACACAGCATTGTTGGCTTGTGTTTCACGTTCAGACGCTGCTGACAGGATGGTTTATGATGTCAGAAGACTTTTTACCCTGCAGTAAGTATTTTTGTAAAGGTGTCCAATCATCTTTGACAATACCTGTCAACAGCAGTAGTGCAGTAATATTACTGACGCTCTTAATGGTTTATTTTCCCCAAACAGTTGCCAAGTAGCTCTCATCCTTATTAAGTGTAATACCAGTAGTTCACTGGACAGCCTGCTCCTTGGTAACAGTTAGTTACCAACTCCTCAAAGTGTTCGGTTAAATTTTGACAACTTTGAGCATTATATTAATGATGTTGCTTTTCATTAGTACCTTTTGGATATTTTATTCAGAAAACCCACGTGACAGTAATCCTGGTTAAATAAAATGAGTGTAACTGAAACAAAAGTTTGTGAAATAAGGTGGAAGAGCATTAGAAGGAGCATCCTGAGAAAAAATTAAATTCTGAACAACTGGATGTAAATTGTACATGCCTCTCACATGGATGCTGCAGCTCCAGAACTGCCTGTCTGTCCATCATCCAGAGGCATGTACAGTCAAAGTGTGTTTTGCATAACTCTACTGTCTGGCACACACTGAGAATAACAGACTGTTTTTCGCTATTAGTTATTCAGATAACATGAGCAGTTAAGGTCCTGAATTTCAACTTTGCCACTGTTTTAAGCTGGGCAAAAAAAGTTGTTTCACATGGAATTCTTCATATCTCCGTTTGTATTTTTAAAGATATATAATACAGCGTGTGTAAAAAAAAAGTCAGTAACCATACTGAATACTAAAGTTAGAAAGTGTGTACGATCTTAACTTATCTATAGCACCTGTATGTGTTAGGATTTTAACTATTTTATCATTTATATTTCAGTGGTATGTAGAGACCTTTATCTGTTATGTCATCATTTTTACATGAGCACTCGCTGTTTATTCTCAAGATCACTGTTTTCTGTACATTGCACGAGCTTATGATTGAGGCAAAATGAAAGAAAAAACAGACATTCTTTCCTGTCTAGTCGTAGGACTGAGAGAGCTGGTTCTCCATTTTTCTCTGCCACAGTCACAGTTCCGATGGTCAAGACTAGTAATGCGTGCACAGAAAGGTGGCATGATGCTTACCCTCTGGGAGACTAATGCTGGAATTTTTCACTTTTTATTATTTGGTATTTTTATCAGACCTGCAGTTGTTTATGCAGTGCATAGATCAGAAAGTCTGTTAACTAGAATTACTAACTGAGTTTCGAATTAGGAAGTGTGAGTACCTTGCTTGCCTGGAATGAGTGTGTTAAAAAGAGGCTGGAGATGTCAGCAAAACAAAGCTATTTTAATGCACTTGATAATAGACAATCTTGTGCTTAATGTCTTTTGGAAGATGTGTACTACAGAATAGTTCTACTTTTTGCATTCTTTAAAAGAGACTCTTTGTGCTTTGTTTCAAAGAAGCAGGTGAGAAGTGGGGTTGAAAGGAAGGAAAAGAGGAGGTAAATCGTGAAGCCACGCTAGAGAGAATAAAAAGTTAATAGTCAAATAGAAGTGTGTATTAGCACAATTGTATCTCGGTTAGCCCATGGGAGTCGGTGGAAATACATTCCAGTTTCTCGAGTACCATTTTGAGTGCGTGCTCTCTGTTGCTGTATCGGAAGGGGCAAAAGGAGTGTCGTGCTTGGTGTCCTGCTTTGCCTGCAGTACGTGCTCTCCCGTTGGTTACGCTGTTGGGCACCCTGCAGCCTTCGCGGCTGTGGGGCCAAGTTTGCCAACTCCAGGACATGTGCGTTCGCGGGGAGCGCGGGAGCACACCTGAAGGCTGCGTTCTGGTGACAGATCTTGTGTACAAGACTGAACTTGATTGCTGTTGTGTGTGGCAGTTCGGAGGCTTTGGGCATTTTCCTTGTGTCTGTGATTTTTTGCAACATCTTTCTGTTACGGCAGAACCAGAATCATCAGCCTGGCTTCCTGAAATGCTTAAGCATCTGTCTGTCTCCTCTTTCGATTGCTTCTGTTGACTACTTTTAAATCTCATCGGCTGGTGGGAAGGCATCTGAATGAGGTAACATCACGTAAGACACCAGAGTATCCACAGAGGAGACGACCTTTATAAATGCTCCAACCAAGTAAAAGCTTCAGTGTTCACAAGAAGATGATTCAATTCTAGAAGCAGTCACACTATTTTCATTCCACCGTTCATTTAACTATGGAATCAAATGATGGGAGACAACTACTGGAGTGTATGTTGTTTGAAAAGTTTTATTCTGGAATTGTTTACATTCAGCAGTATGTTTCATGAAAATTTCTTCAGTGACAGTCTTATTCCAGGAACCTCTAACAGAGCTTTTATTTGCAAAAATGTATTTAAGATAAATGGCATACAATAAACTAAACTGTCCTGTCCCCAAAGCCTGTTAAGTCACAAAAAAATAATCCCTCCCAGCAATTTTGAGTCATATTTAGCTCTGATGACTTTCTGAGCCCATCTATAAAAGACGCCTGCTTATTCCAAAGTATTTGTGACCCTTCTAGAGGATGAAGGAGGAGAGCAAATCGTTTTCCTTACTTTTTAGGGGTGTATCTAGTTAGGATTTGTTACTATGTCTATGTCAGCATTTCACTGAGAGTGAGACTTGCACAAGCCGAAGAGGTGGTGGTGGGGAGGAGAAGCCTTGTTCATTAGAGTGCAGCAAGACAGAATGCTCCAACGCTCCCGGCCTGAAGAAAGGACGCTGCCTTAAAAAAAGAAGAGCTTGACCCACTTTATTGTATTAAATTATAACCTACCGATCATTTTGTCTGCATAACTTTTGCAGCATGTATTTTCATCTCTGTCCCAGCCGTTAGAAATCTGACTTGTCAAAGACTTGTAAACTACAGTAACGTCTTGACTAGGTGGTCAGCACTAAAGACCTTGAAAAATTGGCAGAAGTTTTCATCCTGTGAAAACATTAAGATCAATAAAGCAAATTGATAAATACCATTTCACAGAATACAGGCTGTCAGATGAAACACTCGAACGTATAGCAGTAACAGATCATTCCAGGTATGGAACATCATATTTTAAAAGCCGTGCAGTTAATGCTGTAAAAGGAAGGATTATATGAAATGTGATTGATTCTTGTACCTTATGTCATAAAAAGTAGCTTCAGGTGTGTGGGGTTCTTGACTAACTAAAGTAAGAGGTTACCCAAAAAGTCAACCCTTGAATTGCAGACAAAGAGCTTCTACTACCAATAGTATTACATCATCAAAATATTTCACAGACACTCAGAAATAAGCCGTACTTCTGTATGTCAGTGAAGCAGCAAATTGAATTCTCATAATATGTTTTGAAAATGAGTCTTGTTAGGTTTGATGAGGTGGAAAAGGTACTGAGATCACTGGTTTGTTCCAATACATTCAGTACGCTTTTCTTGGATGTTTGCCATGGCTAATCTTTTTAATGGCAGTGTAGCTTGTAAACCCATTTGGTAGAAAGCTATATGCCTCAGTTTCAGAGTATCACACCAAGTAGGGTGGTAAATAAGTTTCTCTTCAAGCATGCAAACCTTTTTGTTACAATACCAGAAATTTTATTTTAGCACACATATCAAGAAAACCTCAGTATTTCCTTTATGAATTCAGTGATGAGCAGGATAAAACGCAAATGTCATTTCAAATACACCCACACGTACATATGTAGATAATATGCACCAGCCTCATGGTTTTTGTTTAAAGATATTTATCAAGGGCAAACTTCAATTCATTCAGGCCCAATATTCAAGAAATTCAGCCTGTCACAAACCCCCTGGATTTCTCCAAAACCCCTCTTTTAGCTACTTACCCATGCCATTTTGGAAATGGTCTGGGAAAACAAGTGGGCCTTACAGCATGATGAGCCATCATAAAATTCAAAGTTCTGTCATATGAAACTAGTGAGAACACTTGGATAAAATGAGGAAAACTTTGGCCGTGGCCACCTGACAGTTGAACCAGAGGTTGCCAGTTCAGGTTTAGCCGATTTCAGCCTATGGGCTCCCACAGGCACGTTGAGTTAACTTCTTTTAGACTGTTCTGCAGGTTAAAGTAAACACTTCCTGTTGCCTTTTAAAGCTAAGTTAGATGCACTGGAGACCCACATTTATAATGACCCTACAGCATAACTACCACTTAATCAGCTTCTATTCCAGATATCTTTACAAAGTAATTTATTTTTTGTTAACACAATTTTGCATAAAGGTACAGAATCTTACGTAGTCAGGATCATTTTCCTTAACCCACATTCCTAATTCCTTGGTTCTGAAGAAGCCCCCTGAAAAGCCTGCTTTCTTGTCATATCTTCCTTCCTGTGAGCCTTAGAGAATCCGTACAGGTGGAACTTGTGTACAGCTGCAGAGATCCCAGTGCTCTGAACTCTGTTTTCTGTTGAATTATTCCTGGGTAGCTCTCCTTGAGAGAATCCTGCAGAGAAATCCCATGAGATGAACCTTTTTTCCCCCTAGGTTTCCTTTTCATCTTCTGCCTATTCATCTTCCATAGACATAGGCAACAGCCTACTCTGTACTTGAGTTGTTGTTGAACTGATTTTTATACTTTCACATAGATAAATAGTCTACTGTCTTTAAACACTCTCACAAGCAAAAATGCAAGGTAAGAGGTGAAGGTTTGAAACTCTCTTGTAACATGTTGGCCTAAAGAAGGATTGTAGATACGAGAAGAGAAATGGCAAAAGAGCACGTGAGAAAGAAAGGGGGAGGAGAAAAAAAAGGTAAGAAAGTATGAAAAGTGTCTAAAAGAGCTGGTTTTTGCTAGTTTAATTTTTTAATTCATGGGGTCATTTGAGCCACAGGTTTTGGGCCTCTCTGCAAAAGTTGCTGATGGTTGTGATTGTGATTTGTTCGCAGTTATCCATACAGCGAGGACTCTAGCCAGGGAAGGCAGTACATGAATACGAGATGTCCAGCCTGGTGCGACAGAATCCTGATGTCCCACTCAGCCAAGGAGCTCATCCTGAAAGTAAGTACGGACCTGCAGCCATCCCCCTGCCTCCGTGTTGTGTTTATCTTCAGCAAAGGTAGGTAGGGCTGGTACACTGCATACACAAGCTGATACACTTGTCTTTGAATTTTCAGTTGCCTGTAGCACTCACCAAGCTGGAGACAGCATACCATGGCAATCATAAACCATTATTGCTCCAGTGCTTTCCACCCGAGAATGTGGATTTGTTCCACTTAACCTGTTGGCAGTTACCGAAGCACAAGCTTTCACAAACGCTTCTTTTGGTATCTGAGCTGCCAACACTGGCTGCCTGTCATCTCTCCTGTGCTGCTGCTGTACTTGTCAGTGCTGTACTGGGATGTACAGCACTGGGAAACTATGCCTGCTTTAAAAAAAACAGAAACAAAAAATAAGCCTCCATCAGACCCCCAATCCGGTCCACTGTGGAGTAACATAAGTAACAGCGCTGCCCTGACTAAGGATTCGGCACAGATGCAGACAAAAGTAATTAGGAGTGGCTGCTGGCTGAAGGGTAATGCTGTTGGAGTAAAAACCTGTATAGAATCATAGAACCATAGCATAGTTTGGGTGGGAAGGGACCTTTTAAGGCCATCTAGTCCAACCCCCTGCCATGAGCAGGGACATCCCCAACTCGAGCAGGTTGCTCAGAGCCCCGTCCAGCCTGACCTGGGATGTTTCCAGGGATGGGGCATCTCCCACCTCTCTGGGCAACCTGGGTCAGGGTCTCACCACCCACATTGTCGAAAATTTCTTCCTTAGATCTAGTCAAAATCTCCCCTCTTTCAGTTTAAAGCCATTACCCCTTGTCCTGTCACAACAGGCCCTGCTAAAAAGTCTCTCCCCGTCTCTCTCCTCAGCCCCTCTCAGCCCTGGCAGCTGCAGGAAGGTCTCCCCGGAGCCTTCTCTGCTCCAGGCTGAGCCCCCCCAGCTCTCCCAGCCTGGCCTCCCAGCAGAGCTGTGCCAGCCCTCAGGGCATTGCTGGGGCCCTTCACAGCAACAGCTTGAAATACCCGAGCTACAAGCGTGGTAGATTTAGGTTCCCTCTGTTGTTGATGGTGGGAACTGGATTTCCCAAGAATACCTCAGATCCTAGATGGGCCAAATCTCCCATCACTGTCCCCTGAATGAAGGCAGAGTCTCCAGCTCCTAACTTTGGGCACCAATTAAGTGCCTAAATTTAGACATTCCATTAGAGCTTTAAAGGTACGGTTGTGCAATGTTTTTAGAACATGTAGTTTCTCTTCGGATTTTAGCGTATAGAGGTAAGGTAAACTTCGTGATGCTCTATCCAAGGTTAAATGAAGTAAATATAGTTCAGGAGCCTTCCTGTTTGTCTCTTCTCTCGTTTTCTCACTCTTCTGCTTACTCCATTCAGCTCTCCTCCTTCCCTTGGAAACACTGCACCAGGCCAGCTGGTTACGTCCGCCAGCTTACGCTGCCTCTTTCTTTTCCCGTGTGTGTGCTTGGTCATGGCAGCTGGAGACCCATCCTGTTCACGCTGGCTGTCAGTTGTTCTAAAGGACCAAGAACACATCAGGAAATTGGTGTGTGATATAAGGAGATCTCATCCATGCCCTCTGCTCTGAGCTCCATTTTTCCTGCTGTGCTAGCCACGGCCACGAGTGCGATGCAGGAACGAATGTGCTGTGACTTTTCAGCACTGTTGCATTGAGGCTATCTTGCTGACCAGACTGTATGACTGTCTCATACATAGCCGACTTACCAAACCCAAAATTGCCCAAAGTCATCTGTCTGTCTGTATGTTCCTGCAGAATCAATGCAGTTTGATGGGAGTGAATTGCAGAAAATAATCTTTGCAAATAAATCCATATTCTACAGCTTCATGGTTTTTTTTTTTCTGTTTAAATTAATGAAACCCTTGAAACTTTCCCTCCTAAGTTTATAACCTTCTGTTTCTCTCTCTCATCAGGGTAATTTATCTCATGATTAGACTGTTTGCCCTGCAGTATATAACTCATTGAAAGGCTGAGAACATTTTTTCCACAGCTACTCAAATTTCAATTCAATGTGCTTCCTCACACATCTTGTGTGTACGAAGTGCCTGCCTGATACCTTGAAGTTTCACCCAAAATTTCATGTACTGGAGTATTTAATTTAAAAAAAAAAATGAAGCTAAGAGGAATACAGTCTTTATAGTAAAATAGTAATGTCAAAACAAATGTTATTTGATCTTCTTATACAGAAATATCATATGAAAAAGTGAGACTTTACCCAAATTATTACAGATAGTACTTGGTGCCCATGAAATTCCTAAAGAACAAAGGATTAAAACCATGGAAAGAGT
>NW_010543648.1:9188-14980 GCF_000687285.1 Phaethon lepturus
AATGAGGGAAGTTTTTTTTTTGTTTTTTTTTAAGCTATGAATAAGGAGATAGAAGTGTACACAAAGGCTTGAAGAGTGTAAACAGTACAGAGGGAAAGGAATTCTTTCAGATTATCTAGGGGGGTATAACTTGGGTATAATGGGAGAAAATTAAACAAAGGAAAACAAAGTTAGGACATTCAAGAAATCTGTAACTGTGAGGTCGCTTAGCCCAATTCTTAGTCTCCATGGAACAGAAACCCAGTCAGTTGGATCATTCAAAGCTTGCATTTTAAAAGTACGTATAATTTGGTCTCTGCAGCTTTGCATTTGCAAATTATGAGCGTGCAGTTCTGGACATCGCCAGAAATGCGTATGCAAAATTACAGATGTAGGATGAGGCCGAACTGGCATGGTTGTCTGAGTGAGCCTATACCAATAAAGCAGTTAGCTTATCCAGCTCAAAACCAAGCGGTAATTCTGCCCCATAAAACTTAATGAGAATATTCAGTAGAAAAGAACGCTGAACTGACAGAGGAAAGGGCAAAATGACCTTACAAGTTTTTGTGGTTCTCCACAGTAAGCAGTGTTTGCCTTGCCATTGAGAACTTATTCCCTTGCACAGACTTAGGCTTTGAAGCTTTTAAAGCATTTTTGGTTGTAACTAGCTATTGAATATTCTTATGCAGGTAATTCATTAGCTGTATTAGTTTTTCTTCTAGGCAAAGAAAGAATTTGTTTTTCTGTCTTAGCAACTCTATATTTTATTTCAAACAAAAATTGTAGTAAACCTGCATTTTAATCCAATGTAAAGAAAGGACAGCCTGCACAAATCGCCACACTGTACAGGGTGTTCAGCTACACAGTAGGCATTACAGATTGTACAGACATGGGGCTGTAAACAGCTTTCATGCAACATCATCTATCATGCTATGGTCGGTTACCTCACCATCATGTTATTTTATGCTTCCTGAGCCCTAAAACACCAAAGGTTGCCCACTGCTAGGGAGTTGCGTTGATGCCTGATAGCATGAAGTAATGAATGCTCAGCCAAGTGTATATTGTTTCTGCTTGTGCACCACTGTAATTTGTTTATCTGTCTAAAGATTATGCAGTTGAAAATCCACAATTTTATGCTGCCTTTGTAAATTATCAAGTCGCTTTTGATGAATGTATCCCCACTTCCGATGCTAGTGGCATTATGATCTTGAAATATTGGAAAGTGCTCATGCATACAATGCAGAAGGTTATGTTTTTATATTTTTGGCAGACAACCGTGCTATAAAGTAAATCTGACCTTAAGCTTCCTTACTGCATTAAAGATAATTCAGTTTTAACTTTATAGTCCTAAATGCTACTGTTTATATAAAGTTATTGCCCAGTCAGACTTGACTGATTGCAGATGAGAAAGTCTTGACCGTTTCATACAAAATAAATTAGTATTGCCAACTAGTTTAAAGCAAACCTATGATTGTATTAGAGACTTCAGAGTGTGCAGATTGTAGATTTAATTAGCTTATAGGAATTGTTCAGCATAATAAGAAATTGTCTTGCATGGCAATGTATTTGTGTTTATTCCTGAAGTACTGTGCTAGAGAATCAAAACAGATTCTCAAATCACATCTATTGCAAATGGCAGAAAGTACACTTTATTATTCATTAAGCTACAAATGCTAAAGAAGTCAATGTATAAGGATAAATTCAACGTGGAACAAAATGAAAGCAATTCATAATGGAGGCTGGAGGAATGTCATCTTTCATTTGCTGGTTTTCTTAAAATCACTTAATGCTTTTTCTCAGCTGAAGAAATGTGTCTCAGAAATAGTTAAAGATTATGTACTCATAAACTGTAAATAATTCCTTCATCTCTCTGAACGTTTAAAATCACCTGTATGATGAAATCAAATGTTCTTATAAGGCAATGTGGATTGCATTTAATTGGAAGAACAACAGGTATCGCACCTAATTCAATAAAAATTGTGTGGTGTTCTTAAAAAAGGACTGGCCAAATGTGCTAGCTGCATTTCGCTGGCAAAAGGCTGGAATGCAGTCGTAACGAGTCATTCATTTCATCTCTCCGAGTGTTACTCACTAAAATTTCTTGAGGTCCCAGAAGCAAGGAGTAGATGCAGTGATTTCCTGAGTTCTTTTACGTGGACGAATGGCACAAATTACTCCAAGCAATACTGGACATAAAAATTCATTCTACATGGTCTTTCTCTGGAGAAGCCAAGCAAAGATGTGTTAAAATCACTTCATTCAGAAATGGGTTTGAACTATTTGCATAAATTATTTCCATATTTCTTTCTGTTTCTGTAATCTGGAGAATACTTGAACTGACTAGTGTTTTGTTGTGTTTGTTTTTCTTTTTTTTAACTAGTCAGAAAATGATGAGAAGATAGTAATATATGACCACATTGGGCCAAATGTCTGCATGGGGGATCACAAGGTAATTACATTAAACATTTTAGTATTGTATCATCTAAGTCTTTTTTTATTAGGAAGGAGAATGTGTGCAGTGCTTGCCGTTAATTTTATGTTTAAATCAACTATATCTCTATCCTATTTTTAATGTAAAGCTTCAAAAATGTTTTGAAGTTGCATTCAGCTGAAAGCGGCCAGTATATTAGATACTTGTATGAAATCAAATAAAGAACAGGATGATGATGTGTGCCAGAATGAAAGCATGATACAATACAAAATGAAGAGGAGCAACTGTCTGTGCACTTACAACTATTCTTGTAAAACAAAAGTATTTTCATTGGGTTATCAAAATTGCTTCCAAAACATATCTTCGATTAATTTGGCGTCTAGCTGCTTATTAGTAAAATAACATACTGGCAGTTCCATAATTAAGCAACAAGTGAGAAAAAGGATATAGAATTACACAAATACCAGTTGTTAAAGTGAAGAAAAAGACATTAATTTCACACTCCTTTGTGCTGAAGGTACCAAGTGGAAAGCTAAGTTAGAAATACAGCAAAACTGAGTATTTGCTTTCTTTGAAAAAAGCTGATCAAGGAGCAGGAGGTAGCCTCCTGTATAAAGCCTGTATAAAAACGATATAAAGCCTATATAAAAACTCAACTAGAAATTTGCAAAAACTTGCACACTGTATGGCAATGGTAATGTATTGGTCCTAGAGACGGTGCTAGGGCTCTGGAATGATCATTGAGTGACGGGTGGTTACACGTGTGTGTGCATGCATACACATAAATCCGAATCCACAAATACACACCTGTATTTACTTTCAGGGTCAGAGTTCTTGTGAGACAGAGTGTTGTTTTTCTAAGGAAGAACGCACTTAAGATATTTGGTCCAGAATCATCCCAGTCAGATTTTAAAATACAGCAGTTTGCTAACTTCTCCAGTAAAACGAAAAGTTTGGTGTGTCAGCAGCTGGAGGACAGCCAGTTCAGAAACTGCTTCCTTTGTCACCGGTGTACTTAACATGAATTTTTTTAACATGGCACTTTCAGTGGAGCTAATTCTGTGATAAAAGGGAGTTGTGTATGGGACCCAATCCTCTTCCCACAGAAATCAGTGGCAAATTTTCCCTTAGATTTCAATGAGAGCAGAGATTTGTAAGGAGAGGATGTGGTTCTCTTGCGCGTTTTGTAGTTAGATTAATCCAAACATTATTGCGTCATCTTGTTTCCAATCATAGAGGAGTTTTTGTTGTGCTTACTACTGACTGTAAAAAAGAAAATGTTTCTATTTCAAATGTGTAACTTCTGTTTTTCCCTAACTTGCTGCAGCCTGTGTTCCTGTCCTTTCGAATAGCTGCCGGGGCAGGTAAACCTATTGCAAATGTGCACAAGTGTTGTGTCGTGCAGTGATGTGGTGGTAAATATCATTTTTTTTCCTTTACGTTTATATTTTCTACATCATTTCCCCTGTGTTTATTTTTCTTTTTTAAAAAATGCCAATTCCGCAACAGGAAAAAGATGCCTACGAAATGAGAAGATTTTGCGTGAGACCACACTGTAGGAAGGAGGGGAAGGAATACGCAGTATACTGAAATACATAATTGTAACAACTGTATCGATAAATCAAGTCCCGAGTGCCACATTTTTAGACTGCTGATCGTACACTATGCTTCAGCATCCGGACTCTGTTCGAGAAAAGCCTCACATACCTCACTGTCTTGTATGTTCATGTGACATCAAGTAGAAATGTGGAATTATTTTTTATATATATGTCACAATTCTGTTGCCAAAACTCTAAATAGACAGCAGAGATGTTATGTATTTTAGATTTCACGACTTTCGACTTTTAATAAGTGTTTGTCAATGTGGAAAAGCTATTTCAGCATATTATAAACTTTGAAAGGTGTCATGCCTAACATTATATATCTTTACCACTTTGGGGTTTTGTACATTGGACTGTATAGATAGAGATATTGATGGTTTTAAATGGTATTTTCTTTGTTGACCAAGGCTTATGGTTTGTGTTTTAGTTTTAGTATTTTGTTTTTCATTTTTATAATTTTTTTCTCATGTTATTTACTATACTGCCATGTTACATGGTTTTTGAATCACACAGCAGCTGCTTTCTATACATACATATATATATGTGTGTGTATATATATGTACGTATGTGTATATATACACAGATACATAAATAATTTATAAACCTGACCAAAACTTACGCTAAATATACTTTCCAATATGAATGCTTGAGAGTGCCATATCAGCAGTTAGTGTTGGAGTCTTAGCAGGTTTAGTTACATGTACATCAACAACCGACATTTATATAACAAATACTATATAGCGGTGCCATCCTGGATACAGATATATAGCATACTATATAGCACATATATTAGCAGTTTCACTTTGTTACTCCTATAATCCCTTCTTTCTATGTAATATTAAGGATTGAATGTGAAGTTCTTAGCTAGGTTTGGGTGTAACTTTCCAGAATTTTGTAAACTGGTTTTGTCCGTCTTTTGTTACTGTTTTATGGTGCCAAGTATTCTATATAGAAACAACAACAACACGGGAGAAGAAAATAATAAGTCTGCTTCAGGTAGCAACTGCATTGGACACAGACTGTATTTATACAGTGTTAAAAAAAAAAAAAAAAAACCGACCGTAAATTGTCCTGGTTAGTGCAGCCTACAATATAATCTCATTATGAACATTTTTCTCCTACCACTAAATACAACATTAAAAGGTGATTAGGGAGTCTGTTGATGAAACACAAATGTATGTTTTATTGATTTAATTTAGAACACTACAGAGTTCATGGACTGCGTGATGGCATTAGATTGATGCTTGATTTTGGTATAAATCACTACCGTTGAAAATGATTTGATGTCCGCTTGCAGAATGTTTTCTCAGCAGTACAGTCTGGGTTCATATCGAGTACTGTTGCCCAAGGGGCATCTGCAGCTCTGTATTGTTACGTGCCATGTTGCATTATAGCCACACAGTAATTCTATTTAAGTGAACTCAACTCATGGTAACTTTGAAGGCCTTTAGAAATGAGTTACTCTGGTTCTCAAGCAATAAAACTGATCGTGGTGAATGTGGCTGTGTCTGTCCCTTTAATTTGGGCCCTGGGGATTACAGGGAAATTATTAAATTGTCACATTTCTTACTAATGAGTTGCCTTTTAATCTCCTGCCAATTAACAGGTTTTTTTTTCACACGAAGACCCGTGTAACAGAACGCAGCTCTGGTGTTGATCGAGACACGGTGCAAACCCAGGAAAAGGCACTTGCAGGGTTCGCGTGAGCACAGGGAGCGGGGCGCCTCGACGGGCCCCCCGCGGGGTCCGATCCCCAGCGGTGCCACGGAACGCGCCACCGC
>NW_010543649.1:0-704 GCF_000687285.1 Phaethon lepturus
CCATACCAGTACCGCCTGCGGGGCCCGGGCAAGTGGGCAGGTGCCAGGGAGGCCATCCTCACCCAGCGGCAGCGTGTGGTCAGGCCCCTGCAAACCAGAGCCAGGGACCGTCCTGCCCAGTCCAGCACCATGACCCACATCTTCAAGGTCTTCTTCAGCATCGGTTTAATTGTGGCCACACTTGTCTATGTCTCACTCTCTCGTTAACACAAAACAAAGAAAATGGCAAGTCCTCCTGGAATTCTTCCTTTCCTTTGGGTCTGGGTGTTTCTGTAGTCTCTTGCTAGGTCTGCCACCGTGTCAGGAGGCACGGATGAAGTTGGTTCCTTAAAGAGAAGTTGGTTCCTTAAAGACACAGCTTGGTCTGTCTCCCCTTCCTGCTGTGCCGGCACCACACCAGGCCACACACGCCCCACACCGGGGCTGCTCTGAGGACAGGGATCACCCCCCTTCCTTAAGTCCTGGCTCGGCAGCTCCGCAAGCTCTACTCGTGGGTTAGGTCAGCACAGAGGCAGTGGGGAAACCAGGAACTTGCCTGGCCAGGAGACCTCGGGGAACAGGCAATAAAGCTTGTCCCCGCACTGAGGGGACCAGGGACCATGCTGTGTGGGCTGTCTCAGTCTCCGGTGTCCATTCTGAAGCGTCTGTCCTGCTCACACAGGGCCATGGGCAGCACCCTGGCCACTTGCACCCCACTGCTGGCC
>NW_010543650.1:0-44548 GCF_000687285.1 Phaethon lepturus
GCGCGTACCGGCATTACGTTTTTGCTTGTTAATGTTTCTGTTAGGTTGTTTGCAAACTGTTTTTGGCTGGCTGGTTTGGATCACAAATCCCTTTTTTGATAGGAATGATTGCTGGAAGAACAGTGAGATTAAATTAATAAAATAATAGTAAATTATAAGGCAGCCATGCCACGCGATTTTATAAAGACAAAAGTGTCAGGGAAGCTATTACGCTAATCACAGTAAAAGTTTTTCTGTGTCATGACGTTTGTATACTGAATTTATTGCAAAAACAAGAATTATTTTTTTTAAGCATAAAAAAGCAGCTCGTGGGATCAGTCACTGAATGACCAAATCTTTAACTAATTCAGACTCCACATTCCTTAACAAGGCCAAGTGGGGGCAATACAGACTTTTACAGCTCCCCCAATCTCAGTGTCATTTTTTCTGATGATCATTTTTTATTACTCTGATTCTATTAGGAGTTACAGGAGAAGTGATGGGCAAATTAAGGGATCCAACCAAAAGCTAATGGAGAAAACAGGGTTTCCTTCCATTAGCCGAGTGGTATGACAGACAGTAACAGATTTCATACCCGACTGACGTGAAGCTTGTATTAGACTGAGGATAATTCAGTGACAAGTTTATCAACATGTTGATGGAAGGCAACGGGTAACCAGACACAGCCCAGGCCACGTGCAGGCCTCCTCTGGCACGTGGCTTGCCAGCTATTGCAGGCCCATGCCCTGCCGGTCTCTCTCCCTTACTTGGATCCCCATTCGTACCATCTGCCGCAGGCAAAAGTCACGATACTGCATCAGCACAGCACCTTTTTACCGCTCCCGAAGCGGAAGCCATCTGGAATCCACATCCCAGGTAACTGAGGGACACATTACCTCACCTGCTCCAGCCTTCTATTTCCAAAAGCAACTTGGAAGTAAGATTTCATACTAGCTCTCTCCTAGGAAACCCCTCCAAAGCAGCAAGAAGTCACCCCCAATTTAAACTGCGCTCTTGATACAAATAATACAAACTTCATTTTAAACATGAAAACTAATTAGGTGGCTGCTCAAACAGCAGAAAGCCCAGTGCAGGACTTGGATTAGCAGTTCTTGCCTTTGTAAAAGGATTAGTGGGACTCCACTGAGCTGAGGGTTAATTTGAAAATAAATTTGCATCTATAAAGATGCATAATGCAAAGTGCATGATGCTCTCCCAGGCCCATACATCCTGCATCTTCATGACTCCCTCGATCAGAGATGTGCTGCAAACACTGCAAAACGTCAGGGATTACACTCTATCAGTGCTTTGGTCCAACAGTACAGATTGATCAAAATTACATGTTTCAATCTTCACAGTGCTGCGGGCTTCAGCAAAACAGAGAGATCCATCCCAGAAAGCATCACCTAGAAAAAGTCTCCTATGATCTGTTTCAGACCCGCCATATAATCCTGACCTGTAATGTAAAAAGTGAAGATACACTTGATAATTGCTAATGCTTTTTTTATTCCCCTGTACTTCGTTTGGAAGGCTGTTTCAGCTTCTGTCTCCTCTGACAGGCTGATTTTTCTTTCTCATTTTTCATCTAAAATTATTCTTGGCCTGTTTACACCCATTTGTTCTGCCTTAATACTATCTGGCAGTTTGAATAGCTTTATTTCCATTTCATTTCAATTTCTTCATTGACAGCAATGATATTGGCTCTAAGTTTTGTACTTTGCTTGACCAAGGAAGCTGAGAATTTTCAGATGCTACATGGGACCATATATACATGTGTAACTGAGTGACAAAGACTAAGGAGAGTTGGGGGGAAATACTTTCATTACATTTTAGAGCAGATACAAATTTTCAAGGGAAACCATCTATTCTGTTTTCCATCCAAACAAATGTGGCTTAAGAAAAAAAAAATCTTCCAAATAACAAGTTAAACAAAATACAAATTATTGTTTGGTCTCATTTAGTTTGATAGATGTTTTGTGATGTTTTGTCAGAATAATTAAAGTTCTGCCTAACACCCCACAGGCAGGCTGGGGCAGCACTGGCATTTTCCATCAGTTTTTAAGTTCCTCTCCAAAGTCTCAGAGCTCTCTCCTGCTCACGGTCCGTGCCGATGCATTCAGGCTGCCCATCCCAAAACACCACGCACAGACCCAGTCTCAGCCTGTGGGACTTGTCCCAGACTCCCTCACCAAGCAGGAACGAAAACCAACCCCCAAAGCAGCGCTGGCCAAAGGGAGCTCAGCCGGGAGCATCACGTCCCTAGGGATACGCTGGCAGTAACACTGGAGCCACGATGCCACTTTACCACTGCTCAGACTCGGCATGCTCGGTGGGCCGCGGGTCACGTGCCGTCCCGTGGCAGCCAGAGAAGCGGGTTGTCAGCAGCAACTGCCACTAAAAGAGCAGAGACTTACAAGTGAAAACAGAGTGCCACCAACAGATAAAACGCTTCAAGCACACATGCTGCCGGCTCTTCAAGGCGGTGGCCGAGCCAAGCGAGCACAGGAGCACCTCGGTGCTCGTAAGGCAGCTGTGTGCAAGGCGGGCATCATCGACAGACTCAGATCAGAGTCCTGGAAGGGTCGAGAACTCTGAAGTGCCTGATGGCTCCTCCCATGTGCAAGGACAGGAGTCTGCCGTGACACCCGCAGGGCAACTCCAGGAATCACCTGGCGTGACAAAGACTGAAACCTGGGCACGGGTCAGCCAGCACACATGGGGCTGGCTGGCCTTTGAAAACGCTGGTTAGCGGAGGGTGCAGCTTACACACCAGATGCTCCAGACAAGGGAGGAACACGTCCTGCGAGCATCAGCTCTGTGGGGCGTGCCCCGGCCGCAGCTCGTTTGTTGTGGGTGCTGCTCTCCAAAGCTGGCTGCACCATGGGAAGAGCAGCGAGTTTCGCCGTGCTGATGGATTACAAGGAGACCTTGCAGCTGAGGAGCATGGTTAACCGCAGCCTAGCAGAGGTGGGGCTGCAGTGCGCACACCAGCACGTCAGGTTCATCTGTCCTCCTGACACTGCGCAGGACTGGCAAAGCTCTAACACAGCCGTTGTGGCAGATAAAACGTTTCATAATGCTATGGGCCCAGTTTTCAAAACTTGTCACCAGCTAATGCAGACATTAATTTTTAATGGATGCTTATACTCTAGTCAGCTGCTGACAACAATCAGGATATGAGACACAAGTGTTATTTTGCATCTACAGTTATGAGATACCAATCTGCAGAAAAGGAGCCTTTTTTTGCTCAGATGTGAGACAACAGGAGTTTAACTCTATCAATTTATTTCTGACAAAAGCACAACTCCAGCACAACTATGAGGATTTTTTCCCTGTTCAACTCCCTCTGAGCAGAAATATTTTTATAAAGCATCCCAGCCGGTGTCGGCAGAGAGCCTCAGAGCCTCTATTGTGTCACATACTGCAGCGCAGCACCAAGACTGAAAACTTAACGCCGGGCAGAGCACACCCAAGCAGCTTGGCCATCAGCTCTCCAGCTCATTCCTGGGGATACTGAGCTGCTCTGAGTGTCACACAGCTCTTCCCCTGAGCCCGTCCCCAGCAGAAACCCGAGCTTCTGTGTTCAGAAACCCCCTCCTGGCACATACACGTACAGTATTCATTCAAAAACAGCTTCTCCCACCCACTCATTTTCACATACAAGTGATGTATTAGGCCACCAGGTAGAGTATCTGTGAGCCAGAAGGTGTCAAGGTCGCATATTACTGCAGTATTTGCAAATACTATTTTTCCCCTGCCCAGGGGCCAGTTAACTGCAAACCCATAGGAAAAAATGCGCATGCAAGCTAGTTAACAAAGAAAAAACCCAACATGTCTACAATATGCCACCCTTTTTTCACCCACCGCTTGTTTTTCAAGGATGGGGGGCTGGCCCGTCCCGTCTTGTAGGTTTTCTACAAATTTCCCTTAACAGCTGTGCACTCCATCCTTGCAGGAGGGCACAGAACTGCCGCACTGCCTCACTGACCAGCACGAGGTTCCCCAGAGGGACCGAAAACATCACTGCAGCTACGGGGCTCATCTCCAGACACTGCCCTCCCTCACCCACCAGTCAGAAGCCTTCTGTGAAGACAAAGTCACTGGCTGTTTTGACCATATACAGTAATAACCACCCAAAACTCAGCTGTACAAAAGCCCTTTGTAGCACACAGTTACATACGTGACAATGCTGCTTCTCCTGCTCATACCCATATGCATACCCAAAGTGTACAAATAAATAGCCAGTGTCACACAATTTATCTTCATTTGTCAGGAGTGACAGGATAACTCACTTGCGGCTCCCCTTCTCCATCCTCTCCTCACTCATGAAGATTGATGCCCTTACAGCTATTCCCCATCATGTATTTTTATAGCCATCTAGATGCAGGAGTTTGTTTTCTGGGGGTCTGGCACTTTGTGGGGACACGGGGCAGCCACGGGAGCCACACCCACAGGGTCTCAGCCTGTGGCTGCAGGGGCACCCACCCTCCCTGCACCTTCCAGGTGGTGTTTGTTTTATTTTCCCTCTGCATTCCAAGCTACTACCACAGCTTTGCTAGAGCAATTTGTCCTACACATCAGCATGTGTTCATCACTCTGTCAAGCTGCGGCTCAGCCCAGCACCTCTGATTACTAAGCTGGGACAGAACTGTCAGGTGTGGTGAAGGCAGGGGTGGACAGATGGGTACCCCTTCCAGAGCCACGCAGGCAGCTTCCAGCATGCCAGAGGAGCAAACAGCTCTGCCCAGCCACGCTCCTGCTCCCCTCACTTTGCTTTTTGCTGGCCACGAGGGAGGGTAGGAAGGGGTCCAGGCTCAGACAACGGCCACGGCAGCACCGGAGCATACACTCATGCCGGGCAGCAGCTGCCCACCCATGCTGCTGCTGGAATGTCTGTCCCAGGCTGCAGAACCACTCGGCCTTTGACAGAGTTTTGGCCCCAAAGGAGGAAGGTTTTATTTGTGTTTGCGGGCTGGGACCTCGGCCAGGGGTTCGGTCGGCTCCCCCCGGCCTGGCTCCATGCCCTCCTGTCCCTGCACCATGCTCCTGCCAGCACAGAGTTCTCAGTGCAGAGAAGCTGCTTCTACAAAGCATCCCCTTTTCCAGTAGCCTCCAGCACAAGCACCCGCTCTGCTTAACAAAACACGCTCCTTACACAGGGCCCACAACCTCCGAGCTCGGAACACCGAAGGGAAGGGCCTGGCTTTTAGCCCCCGCGGCAGGGACTCTGCGCCAGCCTCTCCAGTTAAATACACGCTGCTTTGCTGGATCAAGGCCAGCAGAACAAAAGTTTCCAATACGTTTCTCCAGCTTTCCCTGTTCTGCAGGCTCAGGGGTCTCACCCTTCGGCTGTTTGGTCCAGCGGGTTTGGAAATTACTCACAAAAGCTTCTTATTTCAAACACAGCTGGTGGTAAGGAAGTGCATTTCAACACTTTCTTACAGCGTGCTGGTATCCCAGGAGCTTTCTGTGCCTGTAGTTATGATTACCAGGGAAATGCATAATGGAATGAGCAAACAGTTTAATCTAATACACACCTGTATAACAACAACATTAGCAGTTGCCATGCGGCACGAGCACAGCACCTTCCCTGGCTGTACAGGTGCTCCCCGGGTGTTTAAATGAGATTGTATGTCCCCTGTAATTATCATACCGTGCTCGGTGCGCCGATACGTAACATACATTCCTAGCAGTGCTACCTGGCAAGAAACATTTGAAACTCCCCAGAGAATAGAATTATCTTAAGGATGGCATAAAGGATAATGACAAGATTACAATTCACATAGTGAAAATAATAATGAATTAAGGTGATGGTATTTGTCATTCTTATTTCCAGCCTGAATAAATTGAATTGTGCCAATTTTTTTTCTTGCTGCTGGCCTGTTAGATGGGATTCTGCTACAGATGGATCATGCTGCCTGCAACTTTGAAATGTTATAAGACAGCAATTTTTATATTACTAATTTGTCTACAGTACCCTTGAAATTATAAATAAACCAGAAGTTCAAGTGTCAGTGTTGTAAATACCACCAGAAAACTTACCTAAATATTGATTTATTAATTTAATTTTAAAAAACAGAACTTACTTTCTGTCCCTTTTTGCTGCAGGCTTCAAAACATGGTATCATCTTTTACTGTGTTTAAGGAAAAAAATACTTTTAATGCCACATGAATGTGGCTTGGCATATTCATCTGACTTGCCAGGGCTGGTTCATTACCTGCTTCCACTAGTCAGTCTGGCATTTTACCCACTCTGCTTCACTTTAACCCCCACTGCTCAAAATTTTAGATTTAGATTTTCTCTCTGCCTAGGTCTGGACTTAAAGCATGCTCACTCTTTTTCTGATATCATAGATTTGGAAGAAAGGTGGGGTGCATGGTCAGAACAACCCCCTCCAGAGAGAAAATCGGGAGTCAGAGGAAAGCTTTGGGTAAAATCACACAGTAAGATTACTGCAGCTGACCCAGCTAAAACATTCTAACTGCAAATGCTACATGTTAATTCGTCTGTGAATCAATATATATTAACACAACCTAAAGAACATGCTGTGAACATTTAGAGCTGAAGCTGTCATGCTGCGAGGCTGACTGAAAACCCAGCCTGGTTTCGTGCCTATTCTTGCCAACATACGCTAATAGCAAAGCATTTTAAAGTTATTTTTAAGACCACTGTGGACCAATTCAGAATTAACCCTAAACTCATGTAACAAAACACAGAAAAAAGGGATTGCCCTTAACTTTTTACATATCTTTGCATTTCAATGCAGAAAAATAATTCAGTCCAGGACATGGGATCACGTGCGCAGCCAAAGTTTAGCATGAACACGATGATCAGCCGGGGCCAGGAAGAGGTAACCGATCTCTCCACAGCACCACAGCCAGCCAGCCTCAAATTACTGAAGTATTTTTATCATCTCCTGAGCCAGGGTTTTGACCCAAGCTCCCATGCCCATGACATCAAAGAGGACAAGCGTGGCTCCCTGGCCCCGGTCTCCCGAGCCCTTCACGCAGCCTTCCCTTCAAACAGTACGTGATGGCTTCAGAGTGTGATTCTTCTACAAATCAAGTTAAGTCTCTGAACTACCGTGTAATAACATTATTCTTTATTGCTAATACTGAACCACAAAATGGAAAAGACCTTGAGATGCAACAGGTGGGAGGCAATGATAGTTCCCTTCTAAAGAAAATAAGGCATTTACCTTATAAATATAAAATGATCAAATAAAGCAATTAGTGCAGAATTGCACATATATAGAGTGATTCACCTCTAACTGGCTTGTTCTGAAAGCAAATTAACTTTGAAACGAGGAATGCTAAAAAGATTTCAAAAAAATTATGGCATCCCAATTACTGCAGAGAAAAGAGCTTGGCAAAGTTTAGCCACGCACCAGTACAAATGTGCATGGAAACCATGACACAAGAGGCCCAGACCTTGGTTGCTTTATTTTTTAAAGACACTTTCTAAAGGGCTAAAAAAATAGAAGCACCTTTTTCCCCCACCAAAAGTGAGTCACTTCCAGCTAACAAGTCTAAAGTAATTTTTTTTGTGCAGGAAAGTAAGTTAAAAGCTGGACACTCCTCCTGTACCACGGTCCCTGCTCTGCGGTGTGTGCTGGCCATCCCCTAGCCCAGCAGTGCCGCCGGAGCAGACCCTGCCCGCTTTTACAGTTGAACCAGAGCAGACCCTTAGCACGCCCGTCAGCGGGCACGGAGGTGGCAAGGCCACAGCTGAGCCCTCCCAGCACGGTGTGCCACGAGGCACATCACATCGCCCTCAGAACAGTGCCGTACTTCCAAGGAGGCTTCCAAACCTCCACCGGTCATCTCCAGAGCAGCCCAAGCCTCACATTCACTCACATTCTCCAGCACCAATGCCGTATGTTGGATTCGATCAGACTCATACCTACAGGCATTTTGCTCCTTGGGCGTTCCAATCGCAGTTTATACAACTACTTGCAGCTGAAATTACATTGCCTACAGCCTTTTATTGATAGACTGGCAAGGTAATTAAAAAGGAGGCTTTTCCAAAAAACCTTGTCTAAACATTGAGAGAATAAATCCATATGATTACTCTTTCAGCATTAAGAAGGACAAAGGAGAACATCCACAGTTACAATGATGTTCTAAAAGAAATCTATTAAAACTGATAGTGCCACATCTTATGTATTATGAACATATTAACATGTAATGGTTTTTAATGAATATTAATAAGAGCTCACATCTAAAGGAGGATCCTGGAACTTACATTCTTTCTTAATCCAAAATTCGCATCATCTCTAAAAATACATACACATTTCATTATTTTTAGACCAATGCCTAGAAGCACATAGTTGCAAAAACATCTACCAGAAGTGAACACAAACAGTCCCCCCGCTCGTCCTTCACAGTCCCTGACTTAACCTTTGCAATGGTCCAAAGGAGCATCATCTCTCACAGTGGTGACCCAGGCAGGGATGGCTCCAAGGGGGAACGGTTCTCGGATTAAAACAGGGCACTCCCCAGCTGTGTGCCACACAGCCCTCCCTGCAAAACTGACAGACTAAACTGAAAACACACTACAGTGGTATCAGGCACCAGCCACTATCAGGTAATGTAGGCGTGATGGAAAAAAGCAATCAAGAGATCACCACTGAAAGCAAGCTGTGATTCCAGAAAGTCTGGCATTGCCATGTGCTAGGAGGACAAATGGAGCATCTGCCCATGGACTGGCTAATACAGGACAGATGGTTTTGATTGGAAAGGTGCAAATGAGAAGCTACTTGCATGCAAAATTGTTTGAAAGTTTTCACAAAAATTACTCTGCTTTTGTTTAAAACATTCTCCTGATTCCTGTTCCATTCCTTCCCTGCTGAAAGATATCTTCAGATATCTTTTTTGCCAACCACCAACAAAGCTTGGTGAGGGTTCAAATCTCTTTTCAAATGTTTTCCAGACATAAAACATTTTACTGCTTTTTGAATTCCTTTCACTGTCTAGTATTTGTGCTCATCTTTCAAGGATGCTTTTAAAAGCCTCATGAGGATGAGTTGGTCTGGATAATGCAGAAGACTAAGCACAATAGCAAGAATGTCACCTTTAGTCACTGGCTGCAATTTAGAATTCAAGAGCTTGGAAGAGCTATTCCAATTAAATCTGTGCAAAGTTTCATGTGAACGTTTTATATTCTGTTTAAGAGGGGATGATGTAGGCTTAAACTCAGCTCACCTTGGGACCAAAAAGTAATAAGATACATCGTCCTGTAAACCAGAAGAAAAGCATCCTCCATTTAGTGCACTTAGTTTTAAAACAGCACACTGACGAATGGGCACCGGGGTGTTCTCCTCTGGACTCGTGGGGACAGTAACTTCCCTTCCCTTTCCATTTCTAGCCCATTTGTTGCCCACATCTTCGGACTTGAGGCACTGTTTCAGACCCTCTGCTAACGAGCAGATGTAACAATTAAAAGTAATACTATAGAAAAAACTTGCTCTGTGAAGAAGAGTTACAGGCATGAAAATTGGATGGTATTTTTCCACTAACATGAAGTTGTGTAGCAGATGAAAGAAAACAGCAGGGCTAGATGTAATATATTAGTGGTTTATTATCACTATTAAGCGCTTCCTTCCATGACCGAACCCTTAGCTGCAAACAGCTCAGCGGCTCAGGTTACGGACTACCAGAAGTGCAGATTGTGGCTAGATGGATCCACAATGAATTTCCCTCTCATTTAACATAAATCCAGTGTTGACATCTGAGAAGGAAGAATAAGTTCTTTGTGTCACTATTAAAAATATTACAAAGACACTATTATTACACAGTGGTTTATTGCTAAATGATTTTAAGATATGCCTTATAGATTTTTTTCCATTAATCAGTAAGATAAAATACTAATTACAACCACAGAAAGATTTTAACTGGGATTTGAGTGAACACAGAGCTGTTTTTAGAGAAAAAGCAATGTATTAAAATATTCACTGTTCATATAATACGTTAGGAAAGCATTGATCTGCTTTGTACGTCCTTTAAGCTACAGAAAGGATGTACCAATTAAATTGATAGGGCAGCCACTTTTTCTGGCAATGCATCAATGGTTTTATATATCATGCTTTTCATACACATACATATATTTTTATATTACATCTATAGATAGATAGAACAGGAAGAACTTGAATCTATCAACTTCACATAACTACGCATAGCAGAGAAGCGGCATTGCGGCATTCATTCTGCTGGGGAGCAGAGCCAAGCTTACGGCAGCGGGACAGCCAGGCACACGCCCTCATGCCTGCGTGACACCTGGGGAGGGCAGCGGCTGCTGACAGCAGACCGGTCCGTTCTCCCACAAATGTCAATCCAGCACCCAAAGAATGACAGACCAACACTAGCAGAAAAACAACGCATCTCTTCTTGGGGCCGGATATTTGCTCCCGCACCAAGCAATTTAAATTGGAAGACTGTGTCACAGCACCACCTGGAACAACTACCATTGTTCAGGTGGCTACTGGTTCATGTGAGCCCTGAGCTGGGTATGTAGGAACAGCAGCAACACAAAGAATTCATATATAATCAAGACTTAAATGTTAAAATTTATTAAAGCATTGTATAAGTAAATATGAAAACTGCAATTAGTAGAATAAAATAATATAAATATTTTTACCTTATTTGACCAGCTTCTAAATTTATAGAAGGATAAACTCAGGATTTGGTGTTTAAAAATTAAATTCTTCCTCTCTGCATGAGTCACTGTCTTGTTAACCAGTGACCTACTTAGCGGTAGGCTTTGCCATTGTTTCGCTTTCTGTTCTCAACTGATCAGATTTTTGCTGCAAGCACAATCTTCAAGACCTTCCTCCTGGGTTCACATTTAACTCATCTCTTGTATTTTCCATGGGTTATTCTAAGAGGCATTTTCACACTGTCATCCCATACGGAAACTGGTGCCTTTTAGATGCCAATTGAAACATTCTCCTCTTTGCTGTACCTATCCTATTATGCCTAATACAGTCCCTTGTTAGATGTGGATTCAAAGCCATTTATAAGGTATGAATACATAAAGATCAGTTCATTGAGCCATATGCTATGAATATAGACACTTAAATGCTGTACTTTCTATCAAAGCCTGTCAAATAATTAAACATACACAAGGTGAAACAAGCGTCATGGCAGCAATTCATTATTTCAGTAGACACTGGCACTTCCTAAGCACTGAAGGTGCATTTGTCTTCATACCAGATCTGCCCACAAATAGGGGTAATGAAGAGAGCTGGAGGAACTCAGGAAAAATCCTCTTAACAAGCTTTCCTCTCAGCCAGTCAGCACATTAGCACCAGGGAATAATCCCATACAGGAATATGTCTCCCTTGAGAGAGAGCTTTGACTCTGGAGTGGGGTGTTTTACACCCAAATACTAATAAAAACCCACCACCTTCTTTTAATACCCATTTGTTTTCTTTCCAAACAGCCACCTATCCCCACAGTTCAGCAGTACGGGTATTCTGAAAGCAACCAGACAAAACCCAAGCCGCAACCAAACAAAACCCAAGCCACAACCAAATCTCCGCTACAGGAAACTTCCAGCTTTTTGCTGTCTGAGAAGGAGATTAGGAGCAGAACGGGAGGACTGATACCCCCTCAGGGAGGTGGAGACCTGATTCGGTACAGCCCACAGCACTGGTCTCCACACACCTTCAGCACCAGCTGGGGTGAGCTGCTAATTAAGACGTCCCTTCATAACACACTGATCTGCAAGTCAGCAAATTCCCCTGGTTCTGCGAGAAGGCGCTCAACGACAGCACCAAGGGGCAGAGGTTTGTCAGGGAAATCCCTTCTGCATTTCTAGAAATGCCATACACAATCACCAATGAAGAAAATTCTTTCTCCAGAGGTTTCTACCTATGGGAACCTCTGGCAATTAAGTTGGGAGATACCACCTATCAGTGTTTGCAATTCCTATTATAATTTCAAGGAATTTACTCTAGCAATCTTGTAATGTAAGAGGTATGTGTTGCACCCTCTGTTTTACTTAACGAATAGCCTCTTAATAAAAGTCTGTTGACAAATGAGAATGGCAACATTTCACTGAGATGTCCTCTAAAAAACATTCCTGGTGATCTTTACATGCAACAATTAGCGTAAAGGCTAACATTTCAATTGACACAAGTCCATTATATTTGCTAAATCCCACTTTCTTGAATTCTTCTAACGACCTTTTTATGTCTTTCTACCTTTCTCTCCTCAGTATTTCAACAAAATGTCCAGAGTCTCTTGGGAGAGAATTGAATACTTATTCTGTGGCACTTCAGAGGAAGGTGGTCTCCAAAAAACCTAACCTCTACCACCTTTGGAGACATAACTAAATGTCACCAAGGAATTTCTCATCTTGTGAGGCAAATTAAATAGAGATTGGTCTCAGTTACACATTTGACAGCTGCCATTCAAACTTCCAAGGTATCTTCTTTCCCCTCCTTCGTCTGGCAATTCATACTCTGCCGAGTTCCCAGTAGGTCGATGCCACCTGCTGCCATGGCACCAGTAGTCTTGGAGAAAAAAGGTCCCAAGGCCCAAATTAACGTTAGTCACACTGAGACCGGGCACCACATTAGCAGTGAGGGAAGGATGCACTGCATCTGCTTCTGCCTAGTTCATCAAGGTTACAGGTACTGCAGTGCTGTCTTTTATATAAAATTCTGTTTTCATTACTACACAGTAAGTTTTGTTTCTCTCTGTATGTTCATTTCCAATAGTTTTCAAATGCCACAGTAAAAAAAAGTCCTTTTCAAGTTATGATTGCTATTTACCATTTCTTAGCTTTGCAGGTGTTAAGACTATTATTTAACTCTTACTAAGTTTTTTCCCCTTTTTTTGCATGTAATGACTACAAGGCAAGACAAGGGAGATAGTCTCCCTACACTGAATGTATGTTGTTTAATCTGTACTGTGACTATTCTTACTAAGAGAGGTTACTCTATACTTAGGGCTGATTAAAAGCCTTGAAATTCAGTAGATTACTAGCCAGATACTGGAGCTAGCAGTAGTTCGCATTTGAGGGAATGAGCAATAGCATAAAGCTCGAGACACAGAACTCATTCTCTGCAGAAAACGTGGAAATGAATTTGCCCTGCCTGGTACCCAGCGTGGTGTACAACACGAGGCACACTGCCCCAAACCTGCCACGCAGCGCAACCACAGCATGGGAAATTCCACATCAATTGCTTCATTTGCAAAGCCAATTCATAGTTTGCTAATTCCATCTTTAGGCAAAAATGCAGTCTCACACAGTTGTGGACCCAGCACTGCTCAGCCCAGCCGCCGCCAGCCAGGAACACAGCCTTCGCAGCTGCTGCAAGCCCGGTCCTCAGCATCCTCACCTCCCCGCTGCCCGGGAGGGGAGATGTGATGGGCTTACCTTACTTTACTTTTGCACAAGAACGTGCTTTCCCCGAGCACCCAGAACATGCAGCTCCTTCAACAGCTCTTCCAGCAGAAAACGCCCAAGGAAGCAGCAGCATCACAGTGTCTCCCAACATTGTATCCTGCCCACATCTATTCTGGAAGGAACACCTGTGTGGGAGAAGCTATACTTCCACCTTATTGGGACTAACCTATAGGGCCTTGCTCTCCTGCCTATTTTCATTATCACTATCCGGAATAAAATTAATGAATATGCCATGCTCTGTCCTATTTATGCAACGTATCTTCATAATTTTTACATGCATTTTCAAAAATTAAGAAAAATTACAAAAACACAGCTCATACCACATTCCTCATGTATTTGCTGGATGTCCTTACAGATCTGTTGAAATATTACCAGAGGTTTTTAACCAGCTGATTGATAACACCTCTGAAAAGTTAAAACACATGGAAGAGAAGATGCTAAGTGACATAACTGAGGTTGCAAGCTACAAGAGTATTTCCTCTGTGGTTATCCTTGAAAACAATTTCTGTTATGGACATTCCATGCTTATATATATACAAACCATATACAAACCAAATTCATGTATTTGCAAATGATGCAAAGGTTTCTACTGGTGACTACTCCATCCATCCACACCAAGTGTCCTTGGTAATCCCATACTCGGTCATCTCCCCTTGCAGAGCATACACTCAGCCTGCAAGTGCCAGGGTGACAAAGCTGAAGCTTGCACTAATGTAGCAGATCAATCACTTGACTGAAAGATACACAGAAAACATGTTTTATACCTGTCATATTCAAGGGTAAACTTCCAGCACTTGAGAAAGCTGCTCAGATAACTCTGAAAAGCAGACAGTTGTGCTAGCCTCAGTGTCTAATCACAAGAAAAATATGTTGTCTGTTTAACAATACCAACAATTTTGAGACTCCTCAAAGCAGTTAGCCTGTGGGCAGAGATCAAAGGCATACGAAGTTTGGCTAAGAGCTAACTTACATGATTGAAAGCCCATGATGTAAATTTTAGTCATTGAAAAGTCAAGCGGAGCCATCAAACAAAAAAATAGTGTTTATATCCTGACGTATCAGGGAGTAGACACTGTACTTTTCAGGTGATAAACAACCTAAGAGCACAAGCTTCAGATCATGAGAAACCTTCATGCTTCATGCTGCAGTCTGGTTACATCAATTGGAAAGTTCAGACAAACTTTATTTTAGGGCGTTAAGAGCTGAAGGTCATGCTGCATATCACCAGAATGAAAAATTCTTATTTCTCATAGAAAGTCCTAGAATAATACCTTTTGACTGATGCTGCAATTGTCTACACTGGATTAAAGGACACAACATATGGTGTGAAATGGCTCGTAAGGTCTTTTGAGCATCCACCTCTGCTGGCAAGGACTAAGAACTTGTTGAATAATAACCTGTAGAAACCACTCCAACATCTTCCTTTCAAACTATTTAAAACATAATTTGTATTAATGGAAATGCTATTTGTAGAGATATTTTCATTGTTCTTCCAAACTCAGCACTTCAGGCTTTCCCACAATCTCCCCATCATATCCCTTGCTCTCGCCACTGTCCTCCTTTGTCTCTAATGCAAAGGGGGTGGCAACAGTCTGCCACTCAGAGCATCTCCTGGACTACCCCGAATTCCTGCCAGCATAAGGGAGAGATGCCATGGAAAGGAGAGGAGGGATGTGTGTCCAAGACAACGTCACGGATGCTCCTTTTGCCCAGGGCCTCCTGTGCCACTGTGCTGTCGTGCACTCGTTCATGTCCAGGTTCACATGCCACAACAATTGCACATCATTATGTTATGCTTTTAAATATGAGACTAGATCCATCCTCTGCACTTGCACCCCAGACAGCATGTTAATACAGACCTCCCGTACATCCCATCTTTTCTAAATGATGTTACAGGATCAGCAGCACAGCCATGAAACCAAGCATCTTCACGAACACAGGTCCCTTTCACATGTCTAATCCCAATAAGAATTTACTCCAACACATAGGAAAGGCACAATGCAAACATCCCAGCCTCGTGCATTTGCGGTGTCAGCAGAGACATGCAAGATGGTCAGGCTGCACAGGGAACAGCAGCCTCTTACACCTGTAACCAGGGGCACACTCATGTCTCCTGCACTATTTTTTTCTGCTAGAGAAACAGGAAAATGCGACTCTGCTTTATGGGAATCTGTTCTCATTCCCTCCTCCCCCAATAACCCTTTAAATCACCAGCCTGTTCCAGCCACATCTGGCACAGAGTAGAGATACCAAACTTTTGTTTCAACTGACTTCATGAGAAGAGGTGTTTGTGTAAAGGAGAGATAACAGCAGTACTATGGAAAGAAAGACTTTAGCTTGTGCTCCAAGCTTTTACCAAACACCAGAGAACCTTTAGGGACAAAGGACAGAGTAAGGAGGGATGCTTTGAAAGTTCCAGGCAAGTCAGAGCTCATGCCTCATTAGACAGCAGAGAATCCAAATACAAGGTGTACATCTATAAACAAGAATCAATACGCAGGGCTTGTTAATTCAGCTGTTCATGGAACAACATGTATTCATTACAGCCATGAATTCGGATTTTCTTCTGTTATACAGCAACTCGCTGAGGGTAAAAAGGGAGCTTTCAAAATACAATTATGCTGAAGCTGAAGCCAAGGCTCAAGAAACATTGTCAATAAAATGAAGGTTTGAGTCTGTTTTGAAAAACAGTGTTGACATCTGGCCAACGTGCACTGCATGGCCCTTGCTCCTCTGTTCCTTAAAGCTCTTTTAGACGACTCTGCAGTATAAAGCAGCACTAAAGAGAGTAAATGCTGAGAGAATCAGGCCCCTTTGTTTACTGCATTCTACAAGAGACAATTAGCAGTTGTTAAATTACACTGCAATTTGTCAGCACCTCTTCATTTTATTAAGAAGGACCAATTGATACTTCAGTGGCTAACACTACATACTGGAGATGCGATTAGGTGCTATCTTGAGTTAATTTGCCTTAAGACTTCTCCCATTTAAAACTATGTCTTTCAAGAAACCAATGTTGCAGTTCTGGCATCAGTGTAAAAAGCACTAAATATAATTATATCCAAACCTCCTCACTCTCCAGGGAAAGATCAGAGCTTTTAGGGGTTTTACACAGATTAGCATATATTAAACCATTAAGGGCAGGATGTGAAGTGCCAGGTTAGATCCTCCCTTTGAGCACTGCGAAAATCTTCAAACTGGGCAGGTGCAGTAGGTGATGATTGCTGTAGTGAATGAGAAGGATAGACTGAAGGATCAAGAACTTGCAGGATGCAGAAATTAATTTCACACACGCATGTGCTGTAACAGAAAATAACTTGGAGGACCTTAAAACAATTTCCAGTATCTGTATTTTTGTCTTTGTTATAGTGACCTCCAGAGGTACTAGGTAACAACTGAAGTTCCCAAGTAGGAAACAAGAGTTCACTCCAAGATCATAACTGCAGCTCAGTGCTGTACAAGTTACTGGGGTTTATATGAGAAGCATAAAATGGAAATTGCACTGAAACAAGTTTATTGGAATAGAACCCACATCCCCATCCATGCAGCCTGCCTACAAAAAGGAAAGCCAATTAAATACACTATTTGTTTGAATGGTGCTTCCTCCCATGCCTGCCACTAGCTCTCACAGCTCTGAAACAGTGTCCTGATGACCTCAGACTGCTGCACAGCGATGAAAAAAAGCAAAATAGTACACAGTGCTCTAGTCTCCCTCTTAACTGGTATGTTTGCTGAAGGAGCAGAATAAGGAACATAGCTCTTAGGATTTAAGTTGCACCAGGAACAAGTTTACTGTGACACTATGCAGAGCCTTCTCTAGGGAACTGTGGTCCCAGCGGAAGGGTTTTGCAGCCCAGCACCAGCTCAGGGGAGCCAGGCTGGTTGCTCTGTGCAGCACTACATGGGAAAGGAACAGAATCCTTCCTTCCTCTCACCTTTTTCCCCGCTTTCAACTGTAAAGAACTTTCTCTGAGTGTGGATGCTCAGCTTCCAGCACTGGATGGTTCAGGTACCCTTTAAATACCAGGCGACCTGGCAGGGCTCAGCTCGGGGAGGTGCCTACGGCTGGCGCAGAGCAGGGTGCCCCTCGGAAACGCTCCCTGCCCACGGGGCGACACTCCCGGCCTGCTGTGCAACACAGCAGAGACCCCAGGGGAGAGGGGAGGAAGAATCATCAGCCTGCTAAGCCGTCCTGGCTTTAATCAATACCTGAAAGTTACTCTACTTGAGATGCCGAGTGTTGCTCGTTCTTCCCATGAACGC
Organism: Phaethon lepturus; assembly: GCF_000687285.1. NCBI lineage: Eukaryota > Metazoa > Chordata > Aves > Phaethontiformes > Phaethontidae > Phaethon > Phaethon lepturus. The sequence continues at coordinate 17,657 of NW_010543650.1, forward strand.
CTTCCTGCGAACATCAGTGCTGCGATTTGCTTTTGAATCCTCTGATCTCCCTGCAGAGTCAGCAGCTGGATCGTTGTCTCATAAGCCATTTTCTCTTTTCCTCACATAAATCTATGCGGTGTCATCACATGCCACTCCAACCTGAATCCTCACCAGCTTCACCATCATGCAATAAGCAGGCTGCCAGCAGTTTTACAATTCACATACAAGGTTTGATTGTGGTCTACAAGACAAGAACAAAACCCTAGCTTCTAACTTTGTATCAGCCTCAGCTGACAGATCAATAATTTTCTGACAATTCTGCACAAAAAGTTGCAGCATTTTACGACAATCTCTCTAGACACTGTAAGAGAACAGAACAGGTTATCTGTGAGGATTTCCTCCGAAAGCCAGGTGAGCGCAGAGCTGAAGGAGCCAGCCATGACCCCGCAGCGGCATCTCAGCTGCCGCCTGTCCCAGACCCGCGCCGCTGCGTCACAGCCAGCTACGGGAGCGACGCTCCAGCTAGTGCAGAGACCAGATAGCATGAGGGATTTTCACTCCAGCTCCTGTGACAACCACTGCAGACATTTCCCATTCAGATTACCTGAATGGCATTAATGAGTTACAGCCACTGTAAGCAAGAGGATATGGAAGGCTGGATTTGGTTGCATTTACTAATCTAGTTTTTATTTCCTAATACAATTTCCCAGCTAGGATGGTGTTTATAAGGAACATTATGCAACAACTCATTAAATTCTTCATAACTGCAGTACTTTATTCCAGTTTAAATTGCAGACATAGCCTATTGACATAGCCTATTTTTATGCAAACAAATACTTTCTGAACAACTTTGAGCTCCCATGTACACACTAATTAAATCTGTCACATTCACAGTGGAACCTTAAATTATATTTGCTCAATCCTTCAGCAGTAAATGGTGCTTTGAACTGAGTACATGATGAGTGAAATTGCATTCCTTGGCCTGCATAAGGGAAAGGAAGGGGGAATTCCTCCAAAGCATCTTAAATTTAATTCTCTGTCATTTTCTGCTGAATTGAAAAGTCGCTTGCTGGACAGGCATCACACCAGGCTCAACATTTACAGAGAACATTCTGCTTCATATGGGTTTTTCAGAACATATTGGGAACAGGTAGAGGCTGGAAAGGACAGAAATTGCACAGGAGGACACACACTGTCTTCTCCTGCACAAGGCAGGCAGAGGATTCATGCAAGTATTTCTGCAGCAATCCCACCATTTCTGTTTCAGAGATGGCACCTCTCAAAATCCATGCAGACCTGATTCACACACTTCAGCTGACTGAAAATCCACATCATGTTTTTTTTTCTTAGAGGCTACAAAAACAAGAGATGCAAATGGAGGCAGAGAAGACTGAGTAGCCCATAGGCTAACCCTGCCTGGGTTGTGGCATCCGCCTTGCAGCAGCCAGCACTCAGGACACATGTGGGTCCTCTCTTCTGGGGGGAGATCCCCATGTTATCTGCCTGGTTGAGTGCAGGACTCGGGGGACGAGGATTTCCTCGGCTGCAGAGTTAATTAGCCACATCAGTGGCCCTGCTACAGAGTTCACCAGGGAAACCCCTCAGGGCATCTGTACTTGCTCCAAGTATTTCAGCCACAGGAATAACCCACCTCCCAGTCAGATAGTGCATCCTTTCCTCTAAGTGCAAAAGCTCTCACTCACTCTAAACACTTTATTAGTGTATGGGGAACAGCAAAGCATCAAAGTGGCGGCTGAGTGGGAAAACACATTGCACATTTCTTAGCTTTAAGTAGTAAGAGTCAATGGGAATGGTCTTTAAGCGCTATTACAGTAATGTGCACTGTGTTTGTCATGGACACAGTATATTTCCGATTACCCTGTGTTTCTGGGAGACCAGCATGCATTATTCATACGGGGAAGATTGAGTTAGAACAAAAATATCCTTTCAGTTGGTGTCACTGAGCTGCAAGAGACTTCTCCCTCCCAGTGCTTGCACTGCTCTTAGACACCTAGCGTGCTTAGATGTGTATTCTCTGCAAAGCAGTTGGCACATTTTACTCAATAAATAAAAGTACTCATGTTGGACAGGACCTCCCTCCTCCCTAGCTCATCTTTACCCTTCCCCACCATACATTACCTCCACATGGAAGGGAGGAGCAGGGGCCATGCTCAAGCCACCTTCCCCCCCAGCTTGGGCATAAAGGCAGGCCCCACCCTGGAGATGGGAGCCCGAGAGATGTGAAACAGCTTTCTGGGAGACACACAAGGTTTCATTTTCTTCCCAAGTCCTCAAAGAGGGAACAACAGGCAGAACCAGATCTTAACTTCTATTTTTTTGGCATTTCCTTCCTCAGAATCCCATTGCCTGCATTCAGCAAAACCACAGTAGCTGCAGAACCTGGGCAGGGCTGCAGCCGGGTGCGAACTGCCCTGCTCTCCGTACAGCAGCGGGACCTTGAGGCACCCCACAGCTCCTGCTGCTTCTCCAGGGGGTAAAAAAAAAAAAACCTGCTTCCTTGCCAAAAAGCTGACGGATCTCTGCAAGGGCTGGTTTCCTTTAATGCATCGAAGGAGCTGAAGGGCCCACTCGTATGTAGAGCAGACGCTGCCAGGCACCCTGCTCCCCAGAGCGGCAAGGCTCAGCCCTCCGCAAAACCCAGCCGTCGCAGACGGCGCGCGTCTCGGAGCTGCCTCGCCGGGAAGTGACCCTGATGAACTGACGGGGCTCAAACACGGCTTTCCCCCTCTAGGCCTTATAACTCTGCCATCCCGTATCCAAATAATCCTTTCAGCTCGTAACATATTTTTAGACATGCCATTAATATTTAATGAGACAGCCCACAGCAAGTTAGATAGCATAGCAATTAATTTTTAAATGCTGACATTTATTACGGCATGTAACTGCTACCTAACTTGCTGTGGGCTATCTGGATAAATGTCAGTTAAATATCTAATAATTCCTTACAATTTAATATGAACATAAAAAAAGAAAAAAGCCCTATAATTAGCCATTATTTGTAAAATTTAATTGAGATTTTAATTTTGGCATTTACGTTTCTTCCTCACACGTCCCTGCCTCAGCCTCTGAGGCTAAGTCATTTTTTGGTAATTAATTTATACATTGATTAACTTAGTTTCATCTAACGTTTAAAACCATACCATGTTTGTAAGGCCCAAGATTACAGTAGAAAAAACCTGATTAGTGCTGCAACAGCCACCACACCCCACAGCCCGAGCAACAGACCTGTAATTACCAGAGGAACAAGCACAGGCTTGACCTACAGCAGGACTGAGGTGCTGAGAAACACCTGGGTCAGATTCAGGCCCAGGGAAGTGAAGCCTCTGATGAGAACGCAAAGCAAATGCGACGGCTCTGCTGCCCTCCAAGGCAACAGACAGCCCGAGGGGTCGGCGGCTGCTGCTGCTGCCCCAGGGTCCCAAGTCCCAGTTACCCACAGTCCACAGATGATTATGATCCAACAGGGTACTAGAAAATTCCAATCCCATGCTTCCACACCTCCCAGTAACCAGCTGACCTACCCCTAACAGAACCCACTCCTGTTGCTAACGGACCAACAGCTTGCTCTGGCAAGAGGTGACAAGTGTTGAGCATCCTGGCAGATTAACGTCCACCTCTGAAATTAGATACAGATTCCTTTAGAAAAGAATAATCTGAACAACACAAACTGAAAAATAAAAGACTGAATTAACATTAGCAAAGCGGAGTTTTAAAAGCTCATGGATAGTTTATCTGATTTTGCTGTTTTTCAAACCGAATATTAAATAGGCCTGGTTTTTTTTTTTTTTTTTGCATCTCCAAGACTGCATTTTGCATAGCAAGTGAGACAACACTGTGGTCACAATGCATTAATGGGTTGTTTCTCTGAGGTAATGCAGTCTTTATGCAATACTGAGATTCAAAAACATGTTAATGGAACAGAATGACTTAGCAATTTTGAAAGACAGTTCCATGGGATTAATTTTTCTCCTCATCATAAGCCTCAAACTGTATCTCTATATACCTGCATACACACAGCTTCATGTCAGGCCAAGCTTGAATTAGAGGTTTCATATGGACACCCCTGTAAATCCCCATCTCATGTCCTCACCTTTGAGGACTTTTCCTTTCTGGCTGAAGTTTCCCATGCTTTGGTCCTATTCCAGAGGTGGGCATCCTGGGAAAATCTGAATAAGCCTGTTTCTTGATGCAGTCTCAGAACTTTTTAAATTTATAATCTGAAATTGGCACAGAAATTCAAGCTGAGCTTCTACTTTCCCCACATCAAGGAGAAAGACAAACAATAACAACTTTTTTCCAAAATTAACAGATTCAGTGCAATATAGCTGACAAAAATACAAGATCTTATGGCAGGGTATGCTTTCTGCAAGGTGAAATGTCTAATGGAGATACTTCAATGCTTGGTCACAGTGCTCACTGTAGAGATTGGAGAAAAATTCACCCCTGAACAAGACTTCATCTGACTTTAGACACCCATCTTGGCACATTAGCAGGCTAGACATTGCCCTTTGGATGTACCCTGTTTCCTCCTTTTGTCTATATAAGCTAGTTCCTCCAAACTTTTGACTTGCGTATCTACCAGCGAAGGCTCTAGAGCCAGGACAGATTAACCCTGCCCCATGTGCCTCCAGCTGGTAGCAATTCCAAGTAAATTCTTCACACCTTGATCAACAAATAAAGGAATTACAAATTAAGAACTCTGAAAATAAAGGAATTCTGAACAAAAGATTTTTGCTTTGACATGTAAAATTTTAGGTAGAAGGAAGAAAAGCTTCAAATTTATAGCTATCAAAAACTTCCCACTTTGCAAAAGTTAGGGCAAATTGTTTCTTATAAAACATATATGAAGTGGCTCTATTTAGTCAAGCAAGCAAAGCAGGAAAATCAACACCAAAAAAGTACTTTTTTTTCCCCTCAGAAATAAAATTGGGTGCAAAAGACCTGTTCATTTGGGGTGCATCCCTATTAGGAAAGGATTTTAAATCTATTCAATTGAAAGTTTGAGCACGAACAGCAAAAACATAAAACATACATGTTGGAGACAACTGAACGGGCCCAGTTTCAGGCAGGCTCACACCTGATGGAGGCAGAGGAGAGCACAATTATTGCACGGCTGTTACAGCAGTGCCACAGGAGCTCTAAGCAGAGGGTTTCATTGCACAGCAATGAACGAAGGAAAAAACCAAGAAGCAGCAAGCCTTGTCCTGCTCACGACCCAGGTGACGCAGCCGTGCTTCGGGCTTCAGAATCCCTGCCTCATCAGCTAGCCAGGAGGGGCCTTCGACGCTTTCCTCAAAAAGGCTTATCAGCCCCAGAGCACCCAGTTTGAAATACGCCAGCAACTTGAACACTTCCACTGAAACACAACCCACCACAGAAACTATTCATCTTATCTACAATAAACGTGATATATACCCACAGCACTTGGTAAAATGGAGTTTACTGTGATTATTCCCCTTCTCCCGCAGCGCGCCGCCTCCCGCGGCCCCCCCAGTACATATGCCGTTGGGGAAGCAATCGTTAGCTCAGGCAGCAGGGAACGCGTCACACTCCAGCCATTTATCAGCTGCCTAGAGAGAAGTGAACGGCCTTCAACGGATCATCCTGAAACAGAGTGTTTCCCCCCAGTATAAAAAGTCAAGAAAGACTGCTGAACATGGATTGAATTCCCATAATGTGCAGCTGTGTATTTTCATTAACGTGTATAAAATGGGAAAAAAATGAGGGAGGGGGTAACGTCCTGGCCTTGAAAACATGCTGGCACATACCTGGGACTGTGATGAGACTGAGTCGTAGTCCTTCTGACTAATTACTGCTGCCAAAGGCTAGTCCAAGTCAGTGCTAAAAATTACAACATGCAGGATCTATTTTCCTCTTCGTGGTCCTAAGTAACAGGGGTAGAGCCGTCTGAAGTAGAGCCCACACCCACACTTGTGCTGCAGCCCCAACGGGCGTCTCTAAGTGCATCTCGGATACTTTGGATTTGACAACACTCCAAACTGGGATCGGAGCTTTGGGCCTCCTTCCAGGTGTTCCGAGAGCCGTTCTCTCCCTCCTACCTTGCATAAGGGAAAGACTTCTCCTTGTCTTAATACGTGACTGGAGAAGACCGTTTCTGCACAGAAATCACAGTTAAAAAGCAGTGCAAACAGCAGAATCAGTTGCTTTCTCCATCACACTGCTCACGCGATGCCTGATCTTGCATTGCACGTCGTTGCTAACATGGCCTACAGTATAAAGAGCTATTGAGGTTTTGTGGAAAATACACTGCTTCGGAAATCATTCTGCTTGTACATCATACATTTTCCTGTCATTTTTATTCCCTGGGTATTTTATTACTGAGGGATATTTGCATGAAAATAGAATCTTTGTTTCATAAGAATTCATCTGCTTCTCTATTGCAGTCCTGGAGGAATTTAATGGTGAATGAACACTCTGTATTTCTCATGTTCTCAGATACACAAAAAAATTGCCAATTATTTAAATTATTGTATCTTCTGGAGGCTTAATTTCCCTCCGTGAATCTCCTGTGCAATCAATGCCACAGTAATCTTGAGACCTGAATGGGAAGGAAGCTACTGAGCAGCAGCTGTATGAAGCTGACAGTAGATTTTTCTAAAGGGTTTGGGGGCTGCGACAGCACTGCCTTTACACTCTGCGAGACAATCGTCACAGGACAGGGGCTGACAGGAAACATCAGGAGCTTTAAGATGGGTCAGAAGGACAGGAAATTTGGGGTTAGAGTCCGTTGCCTGTCTGTCAAAACCAGCAGCAACATCCTTCCCAGAAGGTCTGTACCCCCAAGGGCAATGGGTGTAAATGAACACATTCACATTTTTCATAAAAACAGATTACTCTGGGGAAACTGCCTGTAACAGCCCACTTTTCACATGTTTCAGTTCTTAGAGCTTTAATCAAAATTTGCTGTGAGATACTTTCCAAAACCTTCACAGAAATACTGTGTTTTCCAAAGGCTGCAGGAAGAACACTTGTAGTTGAAAAAAGCAATACCAGCTTTGGAAACTAACCTGATAAAACTTGCAATTAAAATTTTGGTTTGAAAACAAAACAAAACTTTGTAGAGAGAAAACCAAGCCTCACAGGAAATGGGAAAGTTGAGATTCACTAAAAGCAACTGTGTCAGAAGGGTGAGGTTTTCTGTTTCCCTTTGGTCTGCTATCCCTTCCCTTCTCCAGGACAGACTGAGGAGACAGGTGGGTGGCTGCCATCAGCACATCGGGGTTTTGCAGCCACAGGACCATTCCCCGCAACACTGCATTCACCTCACATGCAGGTGCTGGGCACTCAGGTCTCCTCCACAAACTCTGCATCTGAGCTGAACCAGAGGCCACTTCAAAGCTGGTCTTCTGACACCAGCCCACCTGGAAGAGGCAGCTACTGAGAGATCTGCACTGAAACGCATCACCAAGTGAGCTAGCTCCTCTGCCGGCACTCCTGGGCCAGCACTACAGAATACCGACTGATCAGTCTTTTATTCTGGCTCCCAATGAGCTGTTCTGCCCTCTCTGTTTTGGGTGGGCTCCTCCACAAACAGAAAGAAAATCCTTAATCCCCAAATGCAGACACATTAATTCTTAGCCCAGAAATTGGAGTAAGTAAGATGGAAACCTCAGTCTGTGATGCTTCTGAACGGGCATTTTGTTCCCTCCTCTATTTAATTGAAACAAATGTACCCATTTAAATCTACATATCTTCCAAATTTCTAATGCCTCCTGTAATTCATGCCAATCTTTTATCACTTGCAAAACAATCAGGTTCTTTACTTGCCTAATTCTGTTTTGCTTGCTCCCAGGCAATTTAGCTCCTGAACCATCAAGCTTGTGCACATGTTCATTAGCCTCATCCATTTAGCTGCTTGGGCAGCTGTGCTATTTAATGGAGCTGAAAAACTGCATGAATGCTCCCTTCCAATGCAAGCTGCAGAGAAGGAACCTGCAGGATTTCCTACTGCAGAAGCAGCTCACTCAGGGGCAGGAAATACCAGTGACAGAGCCCAGCTCATTTTCCATTTATGAGGCTGCAAATTCTTGGCTTTCCTGTTTAGATTTCCTGTTCTCCTTGTGTCAGCCGATAGCAAGAGTTTCAGTTCTCTTGATTAGAGGGAAAACCAAGTGCAACCACTCACAGAAAGAGGAACAAATAGAACTAATCCAAAAGTACTTACTAAAAACAGTTTCACAATTCAGGCACTTGGGGCTAACGATGAAAATATTAAGGTCAAACACAATAAATATAATCTGCAAAGTAAACCTTTTGTCTAACCATAAAGCAGCAGGTTGTGAGTTCTGCCCTTTGAAGTGAAACTCATTGCAGAGCAGCACAGCACTGGGGGAAGGATGGAGAGCCCACGGGCTTCAGGCTGCCCTCTCTGCAGGGCTGACTTTCACCAGGGGCACGCCCACCGTCCCGGGGCTTCCTCGGCACTGTGGCTGGCAGTGGCAAAAAATATTTTACCAACTTCTGCACTGTAATGAAGAATGAGCCAGAAAACATGTGCTGACTTGCAGATGGAATCAAAGAACCAAGCAGTCCCATGAGGCTGCTTCCCCATCCCCACCTGAAGGAGCTCACGCAAACAAGCGCTCACAAACCCCAACTGGCACCTACAAGCACCTCCCAGAGCAGCAAGCAGGAGTTTTTGTTTACAGTGGAACAGTATAAACTATTAATAGTTAAAAATAGGCTTCTGTTCTCATTCCTTCCAGTTGTCCAGACTATGGTTGTGTCCCGTTTTCCCTTTGATAACCAAACCAAGCATAAAGATGAAATGCAGAATTATGCATATTGTAGGGGAAAAATGAAACTGAGCCATTAGCAATGTAAAAAAGCATTTATGTTGTAATTCACTAATAGGCCAGAACCAAAATAAGTACAAGCCTATTCTGGTTTAGGAGGGCTGGCCACAACAACATTGCAGGAGGGGGTTTGTGCACAGTCAGGCCAAGTACTGAAGAGCCAAAATGAAGCCTGGGCTGCCTGGACAGAGCAGGATGGCCAACCTGCCTGTGCAGGCAGGGCACATCCCAATTCTGCACGTACCTGCCCCGCACGGCAGGCGAAGGCAGGCCAGCGAGGCTGTCGGTCAGCAGAGCACGCCTGCTTCCCTCTGATTTCCCACCGGCCCTCTTCCCTGCTCACAGGGCTGTGCAAGAAACTGGCAGCAGGTTTAACCTTTTCCAAAGGGCACTCCCTCATCAGGCACCATTTCCACCATTTCACGTAGCACATCCCAGAGGGTGGGAGAGGAGGCTGTGTGAGCAATAACCTTTGAAAGCTTCCAAGTCTGCCGGGCCCACAAATTACTAAATTAATGGTTGGCCTTACCCTTGGAAAAGGCAAATACACTGAGTAAACAAGGAACCTGAGCAAAGGGAGTGAGTGCTATTTCCTGCATCCCTTCTGCCACTGGACTGTTTCATTTAAGCGAAGGATTCACTGAACTCCACTGGAGAGCACCAGCTGCCTTGAGATTCATAAGATGGATCTGACACACCAGAAAAACATGTTTCCTGCCTTAATCTGGCTGAGTCACCCCATCCACGTCTGAGATCTCCTCTGTAATTTGGTGACAAAGACACCAAAGACAGCTCTGCAGTTGATGCATATCCACTCCCAGGAGAGCCTCCCTCTTACCCCAGAGGTGACCGGTAACAACCAGTAGCCTCTAGTACTAAATGAAAGCATTAATAATAGAACTCCAGCCTGAGAAACTGCCACCTTCACACTCTGCATGTGTACATGCTCATCCACTGCCTTTGGGAAACTCTCAAGGTGTCAGCTGGAAAGAAGCAACGGGCTGGAGTGTCCATAGCTTACATGGCAGAGCTTAACCAGGACAGACTTCCTCCCATCTCGATGCCCCAAAGATGAAACCCCCCTCGCTAGACACCAGGGAATCCCAGCAGACAGTGACCCCCAGGCCACCTTCGCAGCCGGGACACCCGCATGCTTCTCACAGACAGGGCTGTGGGTACCTCAGGATGTTCACTGACAGCAACTGCTGCTACAAACCCAGATTTAGGAACATGTAAAAAGTCTCCACAATGGCACGGGGTAAGAGAGTAAGTATAGTTCAAGGTATTTCCTTTTGTTTTCAAGTTGTTCTATTTTTTATTTTCTGCAATTCTAAGGCTGCACACATTACCTTGTTTAAAGGAAACCTGTCCTTCTCCATTGCTTGCAATGCTAATTTATCAGTACATTTCTCCAAAGGAAGTGCAGCGCCACAGGAGTGAACATCTGAAAAAATGTATATGGTAATTCACAAATAGATACAAAAAATTGCTAGGAGCCTATCAATTCTGACAGTGATTTCCCCAAGGCTACCCAGTTATAATACAATGAACTAGAACTACTAAAATCCTGAACACGAGTGTATGTGTGATACAGACATGGGCCTTAAGCTGCAATTGAAAAACTACGCATGCAATGCATAGCTACAGGATGAGTTCCGAAGGCAAGGCCAGAACAGAAAGCTCCAGTACTGACGGCAGAGCTATGCAAGAGGGGCTGTCACATTAACCTGGCACCGAAGTGACTGGTACAAGCAGCTTCTTTAGGGTTGTTCACAACTCCTGCTGGGAATTGATCCACATGAAGTATTCACTAGCAGTGTCACAGTCTTCCCAGTCAAACAGCAGGCAGTTGAAAGCCAATATAAACAGCAAAATAGGAAAGTATCTGTAAAGAATACATTTTTAGGGAGCATTTTGGGACTTGGGGAACTTTCTGTCGTTTCCCCATGGGTATGTGCAAACAGCGATACTTGGAGGTAGCTCATGTGAGTCACTTGGACATCTCAGAGTCCAGAAGTGATGGACCTGCTTTAATATTTGGGATTTTTTTACAGATCCACTGTGAAACCAAAGTCAAACCTTGTCCCTGCACTGGGACCCTCCCTCCTGGGACAGTGGGCCCAGAGGACAGCCCGCAGCAGCTCAGCCATGCAGTTTTGTTGCAGCACATCAAGTACATGATGCTGAGGCTGTTATCATGCCTAGGAACAGAAAACATTTAGTTTTCAAACAAAAGTTCTTCTGCCTGAATTCAACCCCAGTCCTTCCCCACACCTGATTAATGGTGCTAATCACTTCACCTGGTACTAATCAGACCAATGAGATGTTCCTCATTGTTAAACCAAGTGATTAATTACAAGGATTGCCATGGAAGTCTGCCACCAGCATCATAAATTCACAGAACACATTTAGAAGCATTTACCAATGGCAGAGCCTGAAGAGTAAAATATTGGCTCATCATTTATCTTTCCCCATCACATGGCAAGCACAGTGAGCACTGGAATGGTAGCTAAGGCCTTTGTTGATTTAAATTATTGTGAAACTGTCAGTGTAACACAAGGATTTATTTTTATAGATTTTATTCAATGAGAACATGCCACAAGCTAAGGTGTTAGCCTCAGGCCATCATGTCCTACAGTGCCTCCGAGGGCACAGCACTGCATAATGGGCCATTATAGCAGTCAGGCTCCAGTATTTCCACTCCGAGCAGCCAAATATACAAAATATTTGAAATATAACTAAGGGCCAAAGCATAACTCAAAGGACAGATACACACATTCTCCAATAGGGAAAACTGCTGTAAAAGCTGAGGATTGAGCGCACTTTTGTGCCTCAGTTTGGGACCAAGCAAAGGAGTTACTGAGGACATTTTTCTAAATATCTACTTTACAGAAATATTTCCTCAAATTAAAATTTTGGTTTTTTTAGTGACAGATTTGTCTTTGCTTATCCTTGGTTATTTTTTACATATATACAGGCAAAGGATAAAATTCTTGTTCATGATGAAAATCCACCATAAAGGGAAGGATGAAGTATCTGCTGTCATATCACCTGGCCATTTTTAACTGACCGATACTCTCCTCACTCAATGAGATGGTAGACGCAAGGATATATGTCTCTAGCTGTTTCCTCTGAACTTCTGCATAAAACCATCAAAACAATTTTCTTATTTACACCTAGGACAGAGGCAGGGTAAGATCTTCCAGCCATGCTTGCATCTTGACTTGATTCTTACCTCAAATCCAAAGCATCCCAACCACCTCAAAGAAGAGGTGACTTTTTCCTTCACAATTACTTAGAACAGAGGACAGACTGACAGACATTTTAAATGCCTGTATTTTGATGGCACCCAAAAGCCTGTCATAGCCACTGCCTGCTATGCCAGTAGTTAGGGAAAGTAGTGAAGCTGAGCCACGACTGATTTTCTCAGAAATACCAATCACTAGATGGTATTTACATAAGGCCACTAAAAACTCCCGTGCCAGTAAGGACTAATCCTGATTGCAGGAGTAAGCTCACACTTACCCAAGAAAAGCTCAATTCTATTCCAGCATATTCCCTGGAGAAAGTGTCCAGAAAACACATCATTTCTAAAACTGAGTATGCTGCTAAACAGGGATCTGCATCACATACAGCTGTCCACTCAGTGCTGAGATGATTCCCTTCTACTTGCATACTTGAAGAAACACTGTTCATTGATCACCTGTCCTTACCAGCACTGCTCTCCTGCTAAAGAGATCCAGCAGGCTCTGTAAGCCTTCTTGCAGGAATGACAGGTCCCACAGGCTGGAGAAACCAGGCAAGGTTGTTTTGCTGCCTGTGTCAGGAAATTATGGAAAACATGGCAACCCAAACAGCTGGAGCCCAGCAGATCTGCCAAGAATCCAATCAAGTACTAGTAACGGGGTTATTAAAACTCATGCAGGATAGCTGAAGTCCAGAGACTGAGTGAAAGCCTACGAAAACTTCCCAGGACACTGCAGATACCTTCAGGACTGGGGCTGGAAACAGAAGAAACATCTGATTTTGATACTCGCTGTAGCCATTTGAGAGCACCTGCTTGCCCCAGGAACGAAATTCCCACTAGGGCAGAGCTGCTGCTGTCACCAGGACCATTTCCCTGAGCCCTCCCTCACCAGGGCAGCTCAGGAACAGTCCGGGATCCAACTTTGCATCTTGGTGACATGGCACAGGAATGCAGCAGGCTGGAATTCACTGTAAAGCATCAGGAAAGAGTTGCCCTGCAGTCAGCCCGTTTGAGGATTTCAAGTATCTATAGATCAAATGGATGTGACTAAGAATAGACACAAAATATTGCCTTGATTCTGCTTTGACATGGGAAATTTGCTTGCACACCGCTGCCAGGAGACTATGCTAATTAAGTGGTTATCCAGGCTGGAGCTTGCTCCAGTTAGAGCAGCGGTTTCAGCGGGACCCAGCCTATTCTAGCAGAGCACTAACAGGACGCAAATAGGCCTTGCTGACAGCGCCAAGGCATACAGTGAGCCCCAGGTCCTACACAGGCTCAGGAACTGCTACTCTTGGATGGGCAGGCGGGAGAAGGAACAGATTACACCACTGGACTTAGTCACATACCCCCATCACAGGAGGATTTGAAAATCTGAGCATAGGGTTACATGACTTCCACTCACGATAAGACCACAGTTCCATTTAAACATTTGTTTCCATGCTGCAACCATACAATGAAAAACAGTTCAGAGCATGTAAGACTATTTTCCAGAACATTCATTTTTGTCTTATCTCAGAAAGCTGAGGTACAGGGAAATCCTACAGGGGCAGACACAGCAGCAGGGACATCCCCAAATACGCTTTTTAAGAGAACGCACATACCTTCCTGCCAGCTACTACTGACTGCTCTTTAGAGGCTAAGCTTACTGCTTGCACAACAGGAGGAATTCGGGCTGTGCACTTACAGTGCAGCTACAACCTGAGCAAGCATCATGGTAAAAAGGACTGTGGCTTCATACTACCACCAGATACCAATTAAAGCTTAATTCATGAACCCAAAGCCAAATTTTCAATTAAGTTGCACCTGGGGTCATAAAAATCAGGACATATGCTTTCTGCATCTTCTATTATCAGCAACAGAGATGCTACACTAGTGTTACCCGAGAATTACACTGCTTTTTAAGCCGAACAGGACACCACTCATTTCCCCCCCCCAGTGCACTAACTTCAGTGTTAAAAGGATTAAAGCTTTCAGAGTAATGCTGGTCAGTACCACAGTATCATCTGTATTCAATGTCACAATCTGACAGAGGTGGAGCAAGTTTTAGGTGACATTTGCATCTTTCTTTTGCTTGTGACAGCAAAAGGATGTCCTGCTGTCAAATGGAATTTCAAGTCATTTAAATCCACAGAAGAATTGATGATTAAACAATGAAGGTTGTCAACCTCGTGTTTTAAGCTTGTCCTGCTTACCCACTTCAGAAGCTTCCAGTACAGCGCATGAAATGCCTAAAGTGATTATGTTTTGTGAGCATGGAAGACACAGCAAAAAAAAATTGATTACACAGTGATAATAGGAATATGCTAGATGTTTAGGTGTCAAATGAAACATAATTCTGAAGAATATTTTTGCGTTTAGAATAATACATCATCTTTCCAAACTGCCACAAGCTTCCCTGTTATTAATACTCTTCAGAATGACTACAATTGAAATGATAATGTGTTTCTAAATTAATATTGCATCTTCCCATTTCAGTATCTGATGAGCTGTATCAAAACTTCATTAAATCACTCCGTTTTGCCAGCTACAGCTTATAATCAGTCCTGAAATACACATCTGTCTTCACATCATAGTCCATGGTATAAGCTATGTGCTAACTCTGCAATGGCTGGCAAATTCCAACACATGATGAACTACATTAATGGGACAAATAACAGAGCTAATGATGTGGTTTTCAAATATGACAAAAACATTTTTGGCCACTAAATAAATATCGGATGCAAAATTAGCAGGCCTATCAACATACAACTTCATGATCAGCTAGGAGAAGACAGTTCTTTTCCTCTTCAGGAAGTTCTGTTGTATTCCTCCAACAACTTCATATTAGTTGCAGAAAAATTAAATTGTGTTCTTAAGACTTTTTTACTAGAGGTATAATCTTCATTCCTTTCATTAAAGGATACAGTACATTTAAAAGCATTTACTATATTCCAATACACTTATTTTAATGCAAAATCCCACCATCCCAGTCACTCCACCCAGCCTGACAGCACTGGCACAGAAGGAGCCGTTCCCAGACACGCTGGGCACGGTCAGAGTCAGATGCCGTCCAGCCATCCTGCCCTGCTCCCCGGGCAGCCTGCCACCTCTCCTCCTCAGAAGAGCCAAGCCAGCAACAGCGACGGGGCAGCCTCCTCACGAGCAGAGTGCTCTGCATCCTCACAGGCTCAGCTCTCATTACATGTCTCAAATTCAAATGTTGAATGACATAATTGAGCTAAGGGATCAAGCTAACTACCTTCCTTCAACAGGCATACCATTAGGTCAGAGTAAATTAATTAGAAAGCAATTTCAATACTCCTAAAAAATTTTAAATCCCAGAGCTGCCTAGGCCAGACTCTGCTCTCCTCTTGTGTTTTTGTTTATTGTTAAAACTGATTGTAATTAAGCTATATGTGCCAAGCCAGAATTATACCTAGCTTTTCAATTAAAACAGCCCCTCCAGCACCTGCTGATAGATGCAGTTAATTCATTTAAATTCTTGTTTCAAGACAGACATTTCAAGTTTGAAACTTTAATTACTTGGTCAGAACCCAGGAGACCATGCCATTTCAAAGTGCAGCGATTATGATTTCCAGCCCTCCCTTTAGTATTATTGTCCCCGAGGTAACCATGAGGCATCAGGGGCCAGGGAAGTCAGAAGCCCTCACTGTTGCAGCTTTCCACGGGTACAAGATCATCCCCTCCGCTCTCGCATCCCCAGCTTCAGCACTTTTCTGCAGCTGCCCCCCCAAAGGAAGGCAAATCAAGCAAAATCTCACCATGATATTCAATAATCTTTAGACTAAGAGCAGAACCCCTTGCTAACAGCCAGCTCAAGCGGAGCCCACTCAGGCATCCTGCAATCTGTCCTCACACCCGCCCCGAGCTGCCAAGATCTGCCCGTTGCCAGCAGCCGGCGGGCTGAGCAGAGCGGGAGCTCCGCCGTGTCTGTGTCTGCCCCAGCCAGGGGAGCAAGGTCCGAGTCTCTTGTATGCCCATGGCACCTCTCCTTAGCTAGGGGCAGGTACACTCTGTATTCGACTGCCAGACCTATGGCCCTGCCCTCTGCCCTGTGATCATCGTCGGCTCTGAGCTCAGCACGGGTAGAAGCCTTTAACCGAGCCCCTCGGCCCCGACCGGCCGGGGCAGCCCCCCGACAGCGGCGACAGGCACTGCCGGGACGCAACCAAGGGGCTCAGTAACGGGCACGTTTTTACTGTCACACAAACAAGGGAATGCAAAGCAATCAAAAATGGTCGCTACAAATACTTAACTTTTCTGTACATAAGACTTTACAGATCTTTTCAGAAAGAAATCTCGAGACTGCCTTTTTTTTTTTGAGACCTATTCCTAATGTCAGAGTTTCACCTTCTGCCCCAGCAGTGGACAAGGCAGCAAGGAGGAGTGTGCAACCTGGCTCTTCAGGGCTGAGGGGGCCCCCATCAACGCCAAGCAGAAAAAGCCATAAATCAATTTGGAGTAAAGACTAAAAATTGATTTTCCTAAAGCTGTTGTATAATCTAAGTTCATGTGATGGGACTGAGACTCTGGAAAAATAATCTGTTAATTTGCATTAATGAGGCTTAACAGTGTTTGCCAGAAAGTGATTAAGAAACTGTGTACTAGTCCCAGCATGTACGGTAGCATGGAAGCACTATCAAGAGGCATTAAATGCAGCAGAGCAACCCAGCATCCAACATTGCACCCGCTCCACCTCCAGCCTTTTGGGGGGCATCATGCACTAATGCCAAGTTGGTATAACTTGCTTTCATCACCCCTCCTGAAGAGCTATGGCCATAGGCTTCCCATGCAAGAGTCCAATGTGAAACCCGCTAAGTTCCAAACAGGCTGTGGCTGCTTTATTGACTTGCTGGGGAAATGTGCTCAACGTTTTCATTTTGACAGAGCTCCTTATTCCTCAGGTTCTCAAAGCTGGGAACAAGCAGTATTTTCTTTCCAGGATGAATTCGCACCAAAACATGAAACACCACAGCTAGTCTTCAAAGAGCAATATTTCACTTACCCCTTATTAAGCTATTTAGGTTGTTGAACCATCACTTTTCTTTAAATTGAAAGGACAAGAAGAATTATTAAAATACACGAAAACATCAACTGAAACACACAATGAGGAAAGCTTTTGGAAAGTGTGGCTGCAGCAATGTTACATAAAAAGGGTTTAATGAGCTCTGTGGGAACAACATCAGACAAAGTCAGCAATTCAGCTGCAATGTATTTTAGCCCACTTGCTCATTTAATGGGTTGCACTGGGACTTCAACTTATCTTGTCAGTTATTATGAATTGTAGCCCTACATTCTCTGGGTTCCTCCCCCCATTTTGTTCATGCCCCTTCACTCTAGGGTCAGGGATTTCGTTGGTTGATGAGACCTATTAGTTAACATTACGTCAAAGTATACATCAAGAAGTTTAAGAAGGATTGGTCTTAAAACATTTCAAGTGTTATTCATGTTTTGATTCAAGCACCCCAGAAAGCTCCAACATTTCTTACACTGATCAAATTTGATGGTCAGAAATTGATAAGTTAGGTAAACAATGGATGTTTTTGAGAGTCAAGCTAAAGAATTTGGAAATCAGATGGACTGACCTTAAGCAGAATTTTATTTTTTCAACACTAATTTTTAAATGCCACTGAAACTAAAAGGAAAAAATACAGAAATATTGAAATATATCAGTTTCTGAAATGGAAAAATCGTGTTATAAAAGTGCCAAAATTAAATTACTGCTTAAAAATTAATTTTTAAAACTAAAAAATAGTTTGACCTTTAAGACAAATTCCACACATTTGAGGTGAACTTTTAGCCAAATCCAGCTTGATTTTGGTTTTTTTTCCTCAAAAGTTAGCCTACCTAATATTAATTTAAAACAAAATATATTGCTCAGCTCTAAAGAGAATTTAGGAGACTCATTTTCATCCACTCTATCAACAAGGACATGTTTTTTGCTTTTGGTCATATAATGTTCTGCTGAAACAACTTAAAGTCGTCACTTGGATAAAAATCTAAATTTAAATCAGTACCCCTGACCATTTCACTTCAACTCTTTTGGTCACATGCACATGAAACAAAAACAGCATCCCCCCCACGCACACACAGCTCTGGCGTGCGGGCTCAGGCGTGGGCCCTGTGTGTACGCAAGACTGCACCCTGAGGCTCCCCACCTGCCCACCCACCCACTCATGAGCCTGCGGTCGTCCCAGTGACTTCCAGCAAAGCTTTGGCGCTTCCACTCCCCTCACATCACCAGATGATCAGCCTAACCTGGAGCCACAGGTCAGACCTCAGTTGGAAGTGAGAAAAGGAGTTTGTAATATGAATATACACTTCTAAGAGTGATGGGAGCAGAATTAAGAAAGAGGAGAGACAAACATGGGGGCAAGTCAGTGTTTACTAAGGTACAGTTGTCAGTGGACCCACTGAGGCTGTGATTTGAGGACAAGTAGATGGTAATTTTCCTCCAAGGTATCCAGATTATAGTTTTTACACATCTAGGATATTGCACACAGCTTGGTCAGTGGGCTGCCAGAGAAACCCTCTATTTCCATGTTAATGTATCGGGGTTTTTACACTGAACTATTGCTGTGGTATGCAAAGCCCAGCACACAATTCAGGTCTGCCTCGAACTTGTCAAATCACCGCTCCCCAGGCATCCCTCCTGCTGCCTCCCAGGAGCTCATTTGTACCTTCAAGTCACTGAAGGAGTCTGGGGAGGCAGTTTGACTCTGGGAGGCACAGGAGGGGTGGCCGGGACCGTGCAGCACAGGGCTTCCCTCCCTCCTTCCTTGTCCATCTTGTCATTACATCTCAGCTCCCAAGGAAGATTCCTGGTAATATTCCGTACAGGCCATGCCTGTCATGCCAGAGCTTTGTTTTAGGAGCCAATTCTAATCTGAGCCTGTGAGTACTACAGCTATAGAAATTTTAAGTGACCATACTAATTAAGATATGATCCTGCTAGCACAGTCATGCATTCTTAAAACTCAGCATAAGACACCTTTTTTTCTACAAAAATTCCTCTTAGGCTGTCAGAGATGGGCACAACAGTTTTCACTTTGCAGAATAGCAATGGAGATAAGGGGCTAGATCCGTGACACGGAAATCAGCACAGCTCTACTGAAAGTGATTTAAACCAGTTTACAAAACAGCTTGTTCTTTTCACTGCTGCAAGTCCAGCAGTAAAGCTTTCAGCTTTCAGGTGTACCATCCCTTTTGCTGCTCCCCTCAGAGGTGTTACAGCTCTACCTTCTGTGGAGAAGAGCAGATTGAGCCAGAGCTGCTCAGCTGACTGAGGCCCAGGTTTTAGTGTGCAGCGAGGTGGAAAGTGCTGCTCATACAACACACACACACACACACAAGAAACGGCCTGAGTGACTGTTCCCCAGGATCACAGCTCTGGCAAAGTCAAACGCTAAGCTGCAGTGCTCCCACCTAGGGAACATTGGCCAGGTTTGCTGCACCAGGCAGCCGAGGACTACAGAGCTGCATAATGCCAGGCTTTGTTCAATGATTCATTATTCTGAACTGCTGAATAATTCAGCATGCAGGATTAATGGCATATGCCACTGAAACACATTCCATATGGAACCTGGTTCCCTCAGGAGCAGCTCTCTCCAAAGGCGACAGCACATCTCCTAAGCTTGTGCTGTGGGCAGCAGCTTCCCTGCAGCGCAACAACCATGAAGCCATGGGCTTGCTGGGGTCCTTTGCCATCCCAGGGTGGATTGACAGGGTAGTGTCTAGAAACACAGGAATGGAGAGGGACAGAGGAATAAAGAGCTCTCTTCTAACCCCTCTGACCAAAACACCAAAGAGCCATGTGTCAAGCAGTAGCAGCAAAGGTCTAGCCTCATCCCAAAACACTTAACAGAGCAGCACATAAAGCCTAGCAGAAGGCATGCTCAGACCAGTTATCCTCTTCGTGACTTAAGTTTTCCACAGCCTTTTAGTGGAGGCAACTTCATTCTCTTCACTCACTTCTACACAGATTTCCAGTCTGCAAGCCAGAAAACTTAGCAAAATATGGAGAGCGATCTCCTCCAATTCCCACAATTGTACAAATGCACAGTTGTACATCAGTAATGCACTCATTTACCACAGTATAAGAGCATATACATGGGAAATTCCTACGAGAATCTGAGGGAGCTGAACATCGTATTAGGCCTTCCTTGTCCTGGAGTGATTTTTGCCATCAGTGGAGAGAAGACTCTGTCCTGGACAACAGACACAGAAAATGACACGTGCTAGATGCTCACAAGCATGCTGATCGGCCGGTAATGCAGCCTGCAGGATGCACTGACCTATCATCTCTGGAACAGAACTAATACTGGCATCCTCCCATATCCTAATCAATAACTGAACAGAAGGTGATAACCAATTCAGAAGATAAAGATCTCACTAAATTAAATTAACATGTGCAGTGTAATCAACAGCCATTAAGCCAATTTAGTCATGATGACCTCATCAGCTTTTACTTAACAATATACTTTAATGTAAATCAATATGCAGATTTTTTGTAAGTGCTTTCTGATTATATCATTAAAAACTTAAAAGCTTTGAATAAATAAATGTACCTGGAGTCAGCTATGTCCAATGAATATAAATACAAAGATTTACACAAGTTAGCTGTTAGCACCATACACACACATAACCGCAAGGAGTAATTATACCTACTTACTGTACGTTCAGCAGTACCCAGCTCACGAACACACAAGAAGGGCTGTTCCTCCCTTCTGGTCTCACACAAGCGGTTGCAAGGATTTTCCATGACCTGCTCCCTAGTTACCTGTAACATATCAATTGTCACATGTCTGCCAGCTACCTCCAGCTACGTTTGTCACTGGTTGATATTACACTGTTTTCTTGCCTTCTGCATTTGCTGTTACATTACCTGTGAATCTGACCTACAAGACTGGGAGAACTTATAAAAAAAATTAAGTGTATTTTCTATGTAAGAAACATGGCTTTGAACTGTGTGAGGCCACAATGCAGCTAGAAATACTCCATGGGTTCCCTCCATATGAGCTGTATGCCCAGTCAGCCAAGCATTTCCAGAACAAAGGTCTACCCTGCCGTCACTCCGGTCAGCACAGCAGGGATGGCAGCCTTCCTGCAGGCATGTGGCAGCACAGATAACAGAAAACTGCCACTTTTTTCTTCTTGTCCTATTATTTAGTGCAATTGCAGGGCTGAGCAGGCTGACAGGTAAACACTGGCGATGTCTCGATAATACCACAGCAGAGATCAAGGGCATGCTGTGCAGGCGGCAGATACCGCGGTAACGGACCGGGCCTGACACTGGGCTGTCAGACACCGACCCTTTCCATGGACCTCATCCCCAGCGCCGAGGCCAGCTCTCTGCAGCAGCGCAGCCAGGGAACTCATCTGTTAATGCACCAGGGGAGGTGAATCTGGGGAAGAGAACAAGAGCCCCGGAAGACAAAGAAAGGTTTCTTTTACAAAGAAAAGTTGTAATAAGAGCAAGGGAAGGAGGAAAACAGGAATGGTGGAATCCAAAAAGCACAATATTTTTTAGAAAGATGAGCAGAAATTCACTGATGTCATTAGTAGCCCATTACGCTCCCCAGAAGCACGGACACCCATCTCCTCTGGGTTAATGCCTGCCCCATCATGTCAGTCCTGGTGCCAAGCGTACCTGGTAGTCACGGTGAAGAAGGGGCTCTTCCGCACACTGCTGTGGCACAAGCAGGGTCTGGCAGTGGGGCGTACACCTCCGCACCTGACAGCGCGTCAAACTGCGCCGAGACGCTCACTGCAGCTTCAGAGGAAGGTCACACCTGCTCCTTGCACCAGAACTTACAGTTTTGCGGTACATCTGGCACACACCACCCCTCTGCACAGGCTGCATTCCCCGGGAGGCAGGTGCAGGTTCGCAGAAGTGCTGAGGACCCAGAATGAATTGCACCACCAGTGCCAAGAAGCCCAGGCTCAGCAGATGTTCCTGGTGTCACAGTGAGATGCTCCAGACCCAATTTCTATCCCTGAAATGAATATCATGAACAAATCCTTGTAGTTTCACCTTCTTAAAAACTCCAGTGTCTTCAAAGAAGTTCCCTGGCCTTTCCATGGTAGGAGAGTGTAACATTGTGGGTAATTTTATTTGTGGAGCACTCAAACACAGCAAGCAGATGAAAAAGTGAAATGAGGATAGTGGGTCAGCAGACAAGCTGTGCTCTGCACCAGAAATCTCTGTGGTTAATTTATCAGATTTCTCATCAAAATCTCCCTCATGTGGGGAGTAAATCTGCTTTAATGTATCATACCTATTGCTAACTCACAGAACTGAAAATCTCATTTCATGGGCTCCAGGTTTACCAGATTGCAATTCCACTGCAGAGAGTTTCTTAAAGTAATACAAGCCAATAATAAAATACTCACTGGTAAAAATTGCCTCCAGAAGCAGGCAATGTGAGGTGAAGATGACCATGATCCTGCCTCACTGGCACTGCAGAGCCCTGCTGTTCAGGCACATGTGCAGGAGACAGCCACCTTCCTATGGGTCTCTCACCAGGGGAGCTTTTTATTTGTGTGCTTATCTAAAGGGAAAAGCATTTCCTTCAACAATAGCTGTGAATTTATGATCAAGTCAAGATGTCAAGATTGCTGAGACACCCTCTTTAAGGTGGCTGTAAATAGTTTAGACAATAGGAAATGACAGCTTCTTTTATAGCTTACAGTGGGAAATCCAGAACAGAGTACAGATTTTGTAGGTAGGAGACTACTGAATGAATATTCGTCATGGGGAAGTAAGCGTCTCTAAAACCATGTATTTCGTTATTCTTTGTTTATACTCATACTTCAATTCACCTAAAAGCAGGAGTTTAATTCTCTCTTGTACAGCTCTTGCTTCAGGGCTGCTCAGAGACAGTTACAGCCTGCGTTAGCTGCTGTGCATAGCCAGACTCCCCGGTGGGTAAGGGACCAAGCACCCTCACCATCACTAGACTCTGCAGCACCTTCCCTCAGTCACACATATGTCTGGCAGCCCACTTGTTCTCAAGTCTTCTCCGTTACTGCATGAGGCTTGTGCAGCATGTTTTCTGTGTTGAACGTTACTTGTTAAGTCCTGCGCTTCTGGATCTTGGCACAGCAGTGAGAAAATGTTCTGTACAGGAGCTCTCCACAGCACTAGGTGAGAGTGCTCCATCCTTACTGCAGGACTGAAGTTGGTTTCTGATGTATTTTATAGTTTGTGGATGTCACCTAGACCAAGGAAGCTTCACCCATTTAGAAATAATGCAAAGTTAAATCCACTCAAACTCAGCTGAAGTGAGTGGAAAATACAAAGGCACAGTATTGCTGAACACAACACTGGGTGCACTTTCTGAAGTCCAGAGTTGTCCAAAACTCTCGCCGTGGAATTTTGCTCACAGCCCAATGTTTCCATTTCTACTCACATGCAAAAACTGAAGCCTCCGGCTTGTCTTTACCCCAAACTTGCTTTATTTATTCATAGCCAGGCAACCAAAAAAGAATAAAATTTATCAAACAGATTTCATCATGTGGAAAGCATAGTGATGATGCCTAAATTGCAATTGACTCGATTTTGAATTAAGCAATCAACTGATTAATTACTTGACTTTTGTCTAATAAAGCAAAATGTAAATGACACTGGCAAAAAAGTTACATTCCATTACTGTAGCTTTAGCTTTCCTCTGCTGCATGGCATGGAAATACGCACTTCATTGGAATTACCAGATGACTAAAGAGATGTATGAGACTGTCAAAAAATACCCAGTTATCCTAGTCTGCCATTATTTTTCTTGTTGTAAAAGAGGGAAGAGATGTTTATATATACAAACAAGTATTCTGTTTCCCTACACAATAAGTAGCAAGTTCCGGGATATTCTGTCAATTCTGGCATCCTCCATCAACATTAAAGTAGACACAACCCATTGTGCTTTTCAGATTGATTTCACAGTGATGAATGCGAGATTGTCAGGTTGGTCAGTCCTCCCAAATACATTAATCCAGTCTGAGGTCATCCTGGACTCATTTAAAATAGCTTTTAATGTCTTTGTCCTGTGATACCTCTGATAAATGGCCAGTAGAAGATAGAGTCTACCCTGCACCATGTCAAGGCCAAACATGAAAGCTGTCAAAAAAAAAAAAATCAGCATTAAAGCCTGCTCCACATGCCATTTTTCTGAAATCCTTTAAGTGGCACACTCTGCTTTCTGACATTAATCAAGGGTAACATGCTTTGGAGGGCTGAGTGTGCATGCCAGAAGAAACTTCTCCAGAGCCCAAACTGAATAACCTGGAAAGCAACACAGGCACACCGCTCTGATGCATGAAGTTCTTCTCCAGCCAGTTACTGCACAGCATCCAGCCGGAGAGCAGCAGAGACAGCACGAGTCAGCCTGGGGCACTGGGAGAAAGCCGGCTGCCCTCCTGCCGGGGGGCTGGACAGGCCTCCCCGCTTCTGCATCCCTGTTCCTACAGGGTGTCCTGCACAGCTGGGACAGTAGCTCTTCTGCAAGCAGCTGTCTCTCCCTGGGTTTAAGCCATCTCTAGCAGATGAGACTGATCCCGCTGGCACCTCAGTTGCCTATATAATAAAAATTCCCCCTCTCCACATTAAGCACTGGTGGCTAAGAAGGCTATACCTGTACTGTCTTCCTGTGGCAGTCACACTGGGGTTGGGCTGGTTTTTCCTGTAATTAATCTCTCCAGCAGGTAGGTAGAACAAATATCCAAAACCTTAGAAAAGGACACACCTGAAGCCCTGATTTCCAGAGATGTGATTTATGTTCTAGTACTGTTTGCCTTGTGACATGTTGCATTTATTCACATACTTTGTGCTACTAACCTGTGCATAAAGTCAATATTGCATCAGCATCTTTCTGGACCACGATGACTATCAACTGCTTCATGCTCATTTTTAAACCAAATTTAATTGTAGTTTTGATGACAAGAAACAGGACACAAAATGAAGTTACCAAGTTCAAAATCAGCAAAGCTCTGCTAGCACCCCCACTCATCAACCCCTCCTACATTTGACTCAGAACTCATTAACCACACAGCAAGGTCCAAGCAGAAAGCAGGAACTTACAAGCTTGCAAGACAAACAGCATCACTTGCTCCTGTTCTTATTTGCATTTTCTCCTCTAACCCTCATGTTGCTGAAAGGCACCTTGACTTGTTTAGACAAGACTGTCTCTACCCCTACAGGGTTTTTTTTTTGTTCTGGCCCCTAGAGGGACAAAATACATTGTGGTCCTTTTTTTGCCTCCTTAACCAAAAAACAACATATATGTATTTATTTTTAGCTGCTAAAAACCATCACTTCTGTGCTTTTTACTGACTCATAGCTCTTCAATGCTTCTCCACTTCCACCCCCCATGACCTGGGAGAGTGAACACTAGCAATACATTTGCAAGTGCTCCAGTAACACCCACTGCTAGAAAATGCGCCAAGAGCCCCTACCATAGCTAGCAGCTACAGCTGGAAAGAAAATACATTATAACATTCCCATAATAAAAAGTAGTTCTAATTTTAGAAAACAAAAAATAAATGGCTGCGGGCATATATAATCTACACATCAGCACAACAAGATGCTTAGTCAATAAAATAGTTCAACTAAGTGATCTCAGCATGTAATTCCATAAGGATTTTTCAGGCAGAAATGCTATCATTTTCCATTTCTGTTTAATGAATCATGTGAATTATAGCAACATTACAAATGGTTCTCTTTGCAGCCTATTAGTTTGTTTCTGTAGGGTTCTAATGGAAGACATGCTTCATTTAGATCTTAGCTTGCCCCCAAGCTATAAAGAATAAATTGTATTATCATAAGCAGTTACCTTTTAAAATGATCTTATCAAAAGAAACTATTTTGCATTGTTGAGGAGGGTTATTAACATTTTAGGCAAAATGCTGCAGGCACTTGACTTTTTTATAAATATAAATAATTGCAGCAAAGAAACCAAGGGTCTGGAACTGTCTAGGCATCCTCTAGGCACGAGGATGAACATCTTCAGAACACTATTGTTCCCATCAGCAGTAAATTGAATCATTCATAGGTTCACAGGGTTTAAGGCCATAGGAGGCAGTACAATGATTTAGTCTAAGCTCCTGTGCATCACAGGCTGCTGCATTTCACCCACTTGTCCCTTTACTGAAACCAATAGCTAGTGCATTTGACTACAACATAGCTGGTGTGTAGCTGAAGCATATCTTCCTGAAGAGCATCCTGTCTGTATTCAAATGCTATTGGGAGAAGTGGGATTCACCCCTTCCAAGAAGGTGCTCATCCAAGCAAGGCATCACCCTCACTGCTTTTCAGATATTTTTCTTGACCTAGCCCTGAAGCATCACACGTATTTCTATTTTTACTGACTACTGTCAAAATTTCACAGTAGGACAGACATTATGACTATAAATAACAAAACAGCTATACATATACTCATGTAGGAAACCACTGAAGATAAATGAGAAGACACCTTTGAAAGGTGTCCAGACAGTGCAATGGGTCTGACCAGTCATTGCACACTTAAAATGCTGCCGTGTGGGGCACCTGATGGCATTGCCCCCAGCCAGGAACTCCATTTGGCTGAAACAGCCTTGCAAAAGCAGATTAGAGACATGGCAGCTGAAGCAGGCATCTGTCACCCAAGGCTGGCTCAGTTCATCTCATTCAAACAGATCCCTGTCCAAGCTTCTTAAAGCTTCCAGTGGCAGAGATCCAGGACTTCTCAAGCATGGTAATCCCATGCTTCACTAGTTTCAGTGGAAAGTTTTTCATAATATTTAATTAAACCTCCTTTTTCACAATTTGCTTGCCAGGCCACTCTCCATCATTTTTCA
>NW_010543651.1:0-35786 GCF_000687285.1 Phaethon lepturus
GGCTCTGCCTCGTGCGAGTGGGTTAATTCACCAAAAAAATAAAATCCGGTGTGTTGGAGCCACCAAATCGGGGTAGGACTAGAGCGTGAGAGGCGCTTGCTTTGCCGCCTTGGGCATCCCTCTTCTTCATCGTCATCCTTCCTCCATCTCCGGTGGGATTGCAGGATGTCAGGGGAAGAGTTCGGGGCCCGGTTTGTCCGAGGGGCTGGAAGGAGCTCTGGGTGTGCCTTCTGGAAGGTGCTGCGGGGTGCTTGAAAGCCAGAAAGTTGTAAAAGCAGGTTGGCAGAACAAAGCAAATTGTTATTCTCGCCTCTCCTGCCTGAAATCTTTTTGAGAAAGTTTTAAAATGAAATATATCACGTTTAAAAAAAATCCAAAGTAAAATTGTAGCCTGTTCCAATTTAGCAGGCTGTAAATATTCAGTAGACCATTTAAGTTATGCCCAATTCTCTCAGACAATGGGATTTAGACAGAGTCCTGAGCGTTTTAGCAAATTATGAAAGCTGTAAATAGAGGTTCTTTTTTGTCTTTATGTTATTTTTGGAAGTGACATGGACATATTTTACCTGAGGAGACCTAGGAAGCATATATTCCATTTGTATATTTAGCTTTATGTGTTTAATGTTGGTATGGTAAATCTGGACACTAGCTAACAAGAACTTCTAACCTGTGGGCATATAGTTTGTGAAGTTCCTTTCAATAAAGAAGCAGCAGAAGAATTTGCAGGGTACTTGCAATATTTGGATAATATTTGGATAAATAAGGATATTTGCTGAGAACATTTTAGGATGGGATGTTAAGCGATGCCCAATTATTAACCAGGAGGCATGGCTCAGGGGGAGCAGAGTTTGAATAGTGGCCCACCGCTTGCGTAGAGATACAGGTTGGTGAAGTTTTGCGACCGAGCAAGCCTTAAAAAGCAGTGGTAGCTGGCCCGATAGAAGAACGCAGACGAGGAGCTCTGCAGGTAAACGGTTTGATGCTTAGTGGCCTGTCTTAATGCAAAAATCATCTTTTTGCCCTCTTCTGATCCAGAAACTCACTTTCAGTCCTGGTATAGGTGAGCATGTCGCTGATTTAGTGTGTTCAGTAAAAGCAATGAAGTAGTCAACTTGTTAAACAGATACCATCTATTTTTACTTTGTTTTTACCTTTTTTGTTCCTTTGTTTTCCATTACCTGTGTTCATTCAGTTAAGGTGGTGAAAGTGCACATGTCCACTTCTTTGTTTTAAAATTATTTGTGTTGACTAGCAATACCACAGGTCCCTGGGCTTGTAACAGGGGACCTTTAAATAAAACTAGTTTTGTTAATTTCTTTTTTATATGTCTTGTCAATATTGTAGACACGCTATTCTGAGTCTTTGAGAGAACCTACAACTCCTTTTCACTGAAATAATAATGTTCTTTTTAATAGTGTAATTGTCTTCAGGATGGGCCGTTTGAAAAAACTAGGAACTGAATTTCCATCTGACATTAAGCAAGTTTCATGCCTAGGTGTGTTTTACAATAATAAAAATTATCTTAAAGTGAAACTGTTACAAAAACTTCTAAAGTCTTAATATTTTTACATGTGCATTTTGCTGTCAAGGCAGAGGTTTTACTGATGATAGTAGCAGAGCTGTGGAGAAGAGCTGTTTTGTTTCGCCTCAGGCAAAACCAGATACGTTACTTTTTGAATCTGGATTGCAGAGTTTTCATTGCTTGTAGCGTGGACACAATTTGGGCCTTAATACCTGGATATTTGCAGAGCTGGGGAGTTATGGAAGTGCTGTGTATCTTCAGACCTCTAATGTGAGATGACTCCAGGAAGAGGGAGGACAGCGTGGCTCAGGTTCTGTAAAGATTCAACTGTGATTAAACATATTTCTATAACTGAGCAGGCTTAGAGTGGATGATGTTGCCTGTTCTGAAATGTTTGCAGGCTTGAATTCGGGATCTGTATCCTTCTGTAAATTACAGGGGTTTTTTTTTCAGTGCCTCTGCAAAAGTTAGCCTGCTTGACAGGCTATTGACACCTGCAAAAATAAGTGTAGGGGCTCTATATAGTTGAGGATCCAGACAATTTTATTTTTCTGGGGTCTAGTTCAACTTTATTAAAACAAACAGTACATCTGCAATGGTTAGTGGTACACAAACACTGTCTCGGTGGTCAGGTGAATTCAGGATGCTTGTTAGATAGAGACTATGGCAGTTACGTTTTCAGCCAGCGAATACAATATGCAGAGGTTTGGTGAGACTTGCGTGTTCTGTTTCCAGCACAGAAAGCAAAAGGCTGCTGTGAGGAGATCTCTGAGAAAGTCTACATTTTATTTGGCCCCAGACAATGCTGAAATTAATTTAAATATGAATAACGAATTTCAGCATGCTGAGAACAAGCTGAGCTAATGTCTAATTCAATGCAATGTTGAGTTACCAGCTGATTGCAAAACATTAGCAGAACTCATGACTTTGGGACTGGACTACAAGGGGTTGGAAGTGCATTGGTAAATGGACTCAAATGGGGCTTCATGGATAACTAACTGCTTTTGAACAGAGTTGTACAAACAAGATGTTTGAGCCAAGTTGTTTGAGCGTGTCATTGGGGATCAGGAGCCTTGGCACTGGTTTGATGCTTTCACATGGAGTGCTTGAGCGAAACGCTTCACTGTCTGTTCCTCTATTTCCTTCTCTGCTTAGGAAAAAAAAAAACACCACCCTTGAAACTTGCTTATTATAAGTTCTTGAAATTAGAATAAGTTTTTCTTCATTAAGAAAGGGTTGAAGTTAGTTTGGCTGTATACCAGACCTTCAGTGCTGATAATTGTGCCTACAGTAAATCTGTCTGGATGAAATTCTCTAGGAGTGATCTGATGCCAGGATAAATATACATGTAAATATTGTCTTCATGTTTATATGTGCAAACAAAATTTCATTAAACTTTGTGCTATCTGAGCTACAAGTCCTGCCCAAGTACCTCAGTTAAAGAAATCTTCCTGTATGGTTTAATTTCTGCACATCACAGATAGGTATGCAGACTTTACAGTCATGCTTCCCCTTCTTCTCCATCTCTACCCTCAAAAAAGGCAGGTGGATCCTGAAATCCATCCATTTCAATGCCTATATTTGTGGCTTTTAGTCATAAAATGGTTAAGTACGTCTCTCTGTAAAATGAACTGCCTGTGGCCCCAGTGAAACTGGAGTTTGTAGGAGTAGGGATGTCAACACAGGGTTTGATCTAAATAATTCAGCCAAGTACATTCATGGTAAAAGTGCATAAGCCAGTTGGATCAGTTTTTAATTCTCAGTTACTGATGAAAAAAAAAGAGCATGGTGTTTAAGGATTGCACTGTCTATAAATTCCTTGTCTGTGCTCTAATTAAAACTATGATCATGTCCTGTTTGTGTTATAACATGGTCCAGTTTTGCTTGTGTACCGGATGAAAGCTGTCATGTTCATATCAAACCAACTATGCTGCATCCCTGTACTTGGCATAACATGGCTATAATTAGCAGGACTGACGAGGTTTTCCCACCGGTTTAGGATGTCAGTGTGGTGTGAGAGTTAAGGGTATAAAAACAGTCCTTGCTGCATAGTGAAGTACCTCTTGGGAGAATGGTGCCCCGAGATAAATGTCCCATGTCTTGTCTTTGTCTGTATTGCTGTATCACAGTTTGTTTTGCAGGTAAACTATTGTGTTTTTTCATGTAAAAATATGGTATGTCAGCAGTGTCTTCTAGCCACCAGTTTTTCATGAGATTCCTAATTATCTTTGGGATTTACTCCTGATCGTTAAATTCAGCTGGAATCAGCCAGCAGATTCAGAAGTTGACAGGGGAAAAGAAGTTTGACATAAATTGGTAGGACTGCCACAAAGCATAGTTTCTTTTAGAAACAAAACTCAAATATATGTGGGATGATCTGATGTGTGGTAACATGTTGCTGAGAAGTTGCCAGAACGATGGACTAGCAGGAGGAGCCACGGCTTGACTTTGCAGTTCATTGGACATTGCAGGTTCGGATCCTGGTTTACTCTGTGACCTGGAGCAAGCCATCTAGTCTGTTTTGTACCTCTGTTTTTTTCATGACAGTTTTGGTATAGTTGGGAAAACACAGGCAGAGTATTCTTCATAATAATATTTACCTGTTAATTCTTTTCTTTTCCAGTTCGTTTTGGAAGTGGGTAACTGCTCAGATTGCAAGAATAACAAGAGGTTAGTGCATTCCTAATTTTGTAGTGATGTGATTTCCAGCTGTGTGTCGTTAGCATATAGGTGCATCAAAGTCAGGCAGAGCAGGGCGTATCAAATGTTTAGTCCCCATCCTGCCTGTCTTTGTGCTGTGAGGTGCTCCTTTGTTTTCTCAGTCTGTCATGCTCTTTCTCAGTTGTAATTATTTTTTAAATTTTGAAGAAAATGCATTCTTTCCGTGTTGGAACAACACTGAATTTTTGATATGCAGAGTTCCCTATATTAAGAGATTCTTCTCTCTCTATGCAATGATTTTGTTAATGGAAAATGGAGACCTGAACTTTCATATTTTCTTCTGACAATTGTAAATCATGCCACTAAGTTTCAGTATATTACCATAAAGTAGATACTATCCCCTAATTGACATGGATGATCTGGGACCAAGAGGTTAAAGTCAGGGTGAAATTACAGAAGATGGCTGAGCCAGTCTGCTGCCAAAAAAAGAGGTTTTGTTTCTGTCCCCATCATTCCTTATCAGTATCTTCCCATCTGCTCCCTTTGCTGCTCCGGTTCCACTTGCTAACCTCACAGGAAATGATCTTGTTTTGTTGGTTGCAGTTCTGATGATTTTGTTGAATCAGGTCAGAGGGTGGTCTGGAAAGCAGCAGAGCCGGTGAGGAGCAGGCAGTGTGAGCACGTAGAGGTGGAGAAGGGCAGAGGCAGGTATGAATGGAGTGAGAACTTTCCCTTTGACAGTGGTGGGTTGTTAGATTTGTTAAAGTCATTCTGGTGGTGACTTATCCTCAGATTTGAATGAACTTTGAAGATTGAAGTCTTCCTACAGCTTGAACTTTTCAGGTTAAGGATAAAGCCCATGGCACAACAGTATGTGGACGAAGCTTAAAATTAGCTGTTGCTTATGTTATACTTGTTATGTGTATGCACAACTCTTAGAGAATTTTTTTTTACAAGATACTCAGTTAATCCTATAGTTGTTCCAGAGTCTCTGAATGCTTCCCTAAGTGAAAACTTTAACTCTTTGCCTCCATTGAAAGTTTCCATTCCATTAAGCCCAAAGGTAGCAATGCTCGCTTGAGATGTGCTTGAGCTCTTGGCATGGGAAGCTGAGATCATATTTTAGGGAGGCAAACTATATGTTCGGCTCCTTCTTCTTCTCTTGACCAAGTGTCTGCTGCTGACCACAGTTGGAAGCGGGCTTATGTGCTGAACAGATCTTAGGTCTTGCCTAGCCCTGCCTGACTGGCAGGCTGCTGGCCAGTATGCTGTATCTGCTCCCCAGTGTTTGGTAGATAAGCTCAGATTCCTAAAAGAATCCTAAGAAACATGAAGTCTTCTGAAAAAAAGAGGTGATGTGTCTGACACCTGGCAAGGATGGGGAAAAGGGTGTTTTTGACCAATCAAATCCATCATTTGAATAGCAGTAAATGATGCTATGGATCCTGGACTCCTATCTGGGTTCAGCTATCGTGTTTTAACATTGCATTTCCTATCAGAAGTGAACTGTGCTTTGTCCTCTTCTTTGTTCTGCAATAGCAGGTATTAACCTCAGATTTTGTTTTTTTGCTTTCTTTTGACCCTTACAGTGCTGAGAGCCCAATTTGTAGGAGCCATGGAAGAGTCTTCCCAACCCACTAAACCTCTGGACATGAACCCTCACTCTCGTTTTATTATTGGCTCTGTGTCAGAGGATAACTCAGAAGATGAGACGAGCTCCTTGGTGAAACTTGATCTGCTAGAGGAGAAAGAGAGGTCTTTGTCACCTGTATCTGTCTGCTCGGATTCCCTTTCAGATCTAGGACTTTCTAACGCTCAAGATGGCCTGGCAAGCCATATGAGGTATGGATAAAATAGTGCTCATAGTCAGTCTTCTGTCTTTACCCCATCCATTCCAAAGATAATCCAAAGATTCAACTTTATGTCTGGGTTAGACCTTAAATGCTTTTATTGTGCCAAGACATTTCCGGCATTCTGTTTCAAAATGACCTCTTGTATGTTTACCTGTGTCAAAACCTTCTGTTTTCTATTGGTTTTAATGAAATACCCGTGCCTGAATTCCTTAAGCACCTTTCAGAGTGTTGAGTGTTATGGTGGCCTTGCTTATACTGCCTGTCTCTTGTCCTGGCTTTCAGAAAATTGAAATGCGCTGTCAGATCTTTGAAGTTGTGTATGTGTTTTAGATGGGCCATGTTTGTTGAGAACAAGGACATTATTTGCTTATTTTGTCTTTGTATGGGATTTGCTGTTTTACATGTAGCCAAAGAATTGGCAGGACCCCTGGCTAAGATCAGTGACTCCATACGACTTGAAATGTTTTTTGTTTTGGCTGGAGAAAATTTTTTTGGTAGTTAAAGATTGGTATCCTGCAAAGTGGTGATAAGTCAAGGCTTAATATGGTACCTGCTGCTTGTATCTCGGGGGGATGTTGGCCTCACAGCTGGAGGAAGGGCAGTTTCACTCCTACTGCTAATTCTTTATGTCTCAAATGAACTATGAAGTTGGGATTTCGAGATCATGGTGTTAATATTTGCTTGTCAGAATGCCCCTTTATTTTTATGGTGTTGCTGATTTGCATACCACTAGTGGGATGTACCCATTGGGATTGTCTCTGTTACGGGTTAGGTGTCTTATACTTTTCAGTGTGTGTATAAATCACGGTTTCTCGGCGTCTGATCAGCCTTGCTTCACTCTTCTATGTCCCCTTCATTTGTTTCCCATATTCCAGGAGGTTTGGTGCCCAGAGCTGTACACACCTGAGCGAGGAGGCATTGTACGCGGGGGAGCAGCAGTCAACGAGCAATCACTATGCTGAATATTGATAAAGTTATACTAGCTGTATATTGCACTTGTTGCTACTGAGTTGCAGCTGCTCATCCTGGGTTATTTTGCCACCTTGTCAAATTCCTTTAGAAATAGATTCTTGATTCCAAAGCATCTTCAGTCATTCCCAGTTTCATGGTAAGCTCATAACTGATAAACTTAAAAGAAAATGTTAAACTGTGTTGGTGGCAGAATGGATCCTTACCAAAGCCCTCACTTTCTTGCATCCTTCTAGTTTAACAGAACAGTTGCTCACCATCGTCAATGAATTTCCAGCTACCTTGCAGTTGTTTCATGTATACTTGTTTGATTTATGAAAATCAAACTGTTTTGGACAGTGTCAAAAGTCGTCTGAATTTACTGCAGCAAACGATAGGCCCCAGTTTGTCAAGCCTTTTTAGCATGTAAGGAAGGGGATGCATTTTTCTTTAGGAAAGATTTGTCCTTGACATCTTCCAGCTGGATATAACTTAATTCCATTTTTTGTCTGCTAACAAATAGGTTGGTGATTGGTTTTTCTGGTGCCTTTCAGCCCTGGGATCTCCCAGCAGTTCCTTCCAGTGGTCAGAACTAAATCTGGAAGAGCTTCCTCTTGATTTGCTCTTTCTGTCTGCTTTTTTAACAGGTGTCATCCCATTCCAGGAACACACAGGACAGTCTGAATCCCACTATAGTTTTTACTGAACAATCTCTCACTACCTTTACTTTGTGCTTTTGAGGCAATGGTTGGTTCCAAAAAGTCTTCTGGCTTTTACTGACCAGTAGTAGATGTTTATATGACCAGCTAATCCTTTCATCTTGTTCTTCTATTTTGCTGATTTCTTTGCTTGTGCAGATTAAGGAATTTTAATCTGTCCTTTTATTGATGGTTCCCTTTCCACTTTAGGGATCCGTCCTCTGAAAAAAAATAGTAGCAGACTAGGGTTGTGTTGGGGCAGAAGGGGGATACTTTATTTTACAGTGTTGTTATGGTCATACGGCTGGACATGCTGATCCAGCTGGCACTAATATAACAGATATAAAATCTTAAAGGAAATTTAAAAGGGATTATCTCCAAAGACTGACAGTTATAATAATTTGGCAGCACAAAAGGTGATTTTGAAGCAGGAAAAGATCTAGCCCTGTAACTATGTATATTTTAGGAACAGAAGAAACTGGATGAACACATGACCATTAGCGTGGAAACAGACAATAGAAGAGCCAGAAAATCGAGCAACTTCTAGGACACTGCCTGGCATTGGAGAGCTATAATGCAATAGGTGTGCAACCTTGAGCACCTCTGTTGTAACTTGCTTACTTTGGCACTCTCTTTTGAGGGTACTTGACTTTCAGTTAAATTGGAGAGAAATGCCAATTCAAATAAAAAAAGTTGCAGCATTATAGGCTGTTTTTCTAAGATAAAGTGAGATGAATTGAAGTAGTTTTCCAGGATGGTAGTCCCTTTCATCAAAACATTTCCAGATAATGTTTACAGATGGAGAAACTGAGACAGACAAGTTCAGCAACTTGCATGAAGTCACTCTGTGACAGCGAGTTAGTGGAACACAGGTATTCTATTCTTGTGTCCAGGTTCCTTTTGGTAACCACAAAGGTACAACACTTTCTGAAGTGACAAAGATAAATTCACAGGGAGTTCTGTACTGTTTGACTAGTGGGTCAAACAAGGTGCAGGTCCAAGGGAGCATATATTTTTGAAGACATTGCCAAAAAAACTTTGCTGATTAGTTTCACACAGGAAATTTTGGTCAGCTAAAGATGGAGATGGCTTGTATTTGAGGTGAGGGGCTTTGCTGCAGAGAAGTCCTTCTCAGGGAACAATTATGTTTAAAATCCAGGATTAAGTTGGGTGAAAAAGGGTTTGTGAGTGTTACCTGAACTATTCTTTTACCTCTTCATAGAGCCTGTCAGGTAGTTGTCAGCCTGTTGCTGACATCTCAGCTGATGGCTAGAAAGAAGAGATTTCTTCTTATAGCACAGGACAGCTGGGAAGTAGGGTTGTCAGCCATCTGATCAAGTTGTTTTTTTCCTCTCATACTCTAGATCACTAAAGTTTAGAGAGTTAAAACTTCCTTTCTCCTCTAAACTCCATTTTGTTGCTTTGTGGAAGCTGACTGTAAAACTGTCTAATCCATAATATTCAGTGCCAGTGATTGTTTGTACCTTTTGTGCAGCAGCTGTTCCAGCACTTACCTTGACATCCCAAGCAGATTTTCACCCCTCTGAGGAGCACTATGTCAATACTAAAATGTCTGTGATAATTAGAAATGCTCTTCCTTGGTCGTCAGCTCTCATGAACTGTCCTGTTCATGCTATTTTATAGCAAAGAAACTCACTCTAGTAGAGGCCAAATTAACTATCGTTGTGAAAGGTGCTTGAGCCTCTGCTGCCACGGTCAGAGTCTCGTGGCAGTCGTGCCTTGCATCACATCTGGTCATCTGAGAGCCTCTTGTCCTGTAGTAACAGGCATTGCTGCTTCTCTCTTGCTCTCAGAGCCCCATAAAAAGTGACATCACACTGCCCGTTCATGAAGCAGAGATGTTTCAGTAGACTGTTTGGCATATGTTCAGTACCTGAGATTGCAGGTCTCCTGTCTGAGCTGGAAAATATTGCTGAAGCCTTATCATCTGACGGGGCTGTGGTGTCTAATCGATATATCCTGACCCAGCAGTAGTCTGTATGCCAACTCATGTTTCTTCATTTGAGCATGCAGAGTGTGTGTGCGCTGTGCTGTTCCATCTATCATCTTATTGATTTTGTTAAGTGTTTATGCTGTTGCTAAAGACAGTCTTGCTGGGACAGGGTGTACAATACAGGCTTCCATATGCTAGAGATCTATGAAGACCTTTGATTGTGCCAGTTGGCTACTACTTTATAGGATTGTGAAAGCCATGCTCTGCTAGTGAACTTTAAATTGGTGGGTGGTACATCAATGCTTAACAGAAATTGTGTGTTGGAAGAGCAACCGTACAGATTAAAATGTTCTGATTTTTTTCTTGTTTGTTGTGGTGCTTTATTTAAAGAATATCAGTAATAAGAATCATGTAACTGTCCTCCTCCCTGTTAGTTACGGTATCCAACATTGGAAAGAAGTGTTCTTAAAATACTCCACTTGTTTACATCAGATGTAAACATCACATGTTTACCCTTTACATCAACTAAATCTACTCTTTTTTGTATTTTGCGCCTTTAGATAATAAAACCAAGCATGCTATTTTTTCTTAATCTTCTTGCTTCCAGCCATAGTTGTGTTGTCTTTGAGTTCAGAAATTTCTGTCAGGACTTCCAGCCAAAGGCAGTAGTCGTGTTGGGGTACAGTTTTTGCTTCTTGTGTAGTGAACTGTTGAACAGCTGCTATGCCCTTTTTCTGAAGTTTTAGTGGTAGATTAAGTAACTTCTCTATAAATGCCACTTGGAAACTACTTTGGGTTCTATTTATTTTGCTTAATAAATTGTTCTTGACTATTGTTAAATTTAATTCCTAGCTTCAAAGATAGTATCTTGCATGAAATTCTTGTTTAAAATAGAATAAATTCTGCATATCTTCTGGTATTTATACATCAGGGCTCTGATTTCATAAGTAATGAAATGGGTGTACAAAGTCAACTGACAATCCACTTGCATCAACTGAAAGCCAAATTTTTGCAAGTAGCTCAGCTTTTACCTCTGATATTATGCCCACAGAGACTTTAGCCCTTCCTACCTAACAGTATTTGGACTTCTTAGTAAATAGTCTCAATAAATTGCTGAGATGCTTAAGAGGAACTAATTATCTATTAGAGTAATTTTGGAAGAACACCTCCATTTTAGTCCAGATAGTAGTGTGTTGAGCACGCCCAGCCTAGCACTGGGACAGGGTGTCTGCTTAGAAGCCAGTCGTAGAGTGATTGCACAGAGTACTAAAAGAAATAAAGGATCCTTCTGAGCTTGTTTTGAATTTTAAAAAACTCCTTTCCAGTCCAGCTGTTCGTGGTTGGGAGATTACACTGTAGAGCGTTAATCTTGTAAAATCATAAGTGTTGCTGTAATTTTATGCACAACTGTGTGCATAAAAGTACAAGTATGCTTTAGTGTCTGCAAGGCTGATGCTTTCACTGCTGTGTCCGAGGCTGGCCCAGCCGCACCAGGAAGGATTTCTCCTTTGCTGAACTGATTCCTTCCCGTTCCAGGCTCTCTGCGTACTCCGGGCTGTGGGACTGCTGCGGGAGATGAAGGCTCCTCCTGTTGCTCTGCCACCTGGGCTATCAGTTGCCTTGGTGCTGCTGAGGTTTTTGTGTAGGGCGACTTGCATGGGTTTGCATCTCACAGACCAGAGGGCCGTTAATGAAACTGGAATTACACGCTGCTTGCTGAGACATTTTCCTTTGCATATGATCAATTGCTGTTGGCTCAGCAGATAGAGGAGAGCGATACTGTTGCATGTTTCTGCAAGTCATTGAACTAAAGCTGTGCATTTTCAAGGAACTCCTGCCAAAACAAAGGATTTAGTTCCTTTTGTTACCACTGCTGCCAGTGAGTGATGTTGTGATTTGTATTTTGAATTTCATCACCTGGAGTGAAAAGCTGAATTTCCTCCTGTATCTCTTGAAAAAGAGGAAGCTTGTAAAGTGTTTTGGATTCCTAGCTGTTTTGGGTTATACTGATAACCTGTGAATTACAACTTTTTTCTTCTCTGAAAGCTACTCTGATTAGTGAGCACATTAAAGGATTTTTGATCTCCATACCTCTCAAAAGTAGCATTCTTCTTGTTTTGGTGTAACACATATTTTACTTCATTTGACCTCAGCTAACATGGGAAATGTCATCTCTAAATTCTGTAATTTGTAGGGAGATTTTGCAAAGATTAGCTGGCTGAGGTACCACAGTGGTGACAGTGTCTCCTGCTTGCTTACTTATCTGATATTTCTAATTGAAAAGATAACGAAGTATACTTTGTCCCTATCAGAATACTTTAGAGCACCCTCCTGTATCTTGCTGAATGCCTTTGCTTTTTACCCACTTTGGGACATGTAGCAAAGGCATTCAAAGACAAGTGCTTTTGCAGAATCCCCTCACAGCCTAGTGCTTGTACCTTCAGTGGTTGCAGGAGGAGTTCTCAGTGAATGTAGGCTTGCAACAAATCTTGGAGAAGGGGAAGTGTCATTAAACTTTATTTTAGGTAAGGAAGGCAAAGAATCCCCAGGCTAAGGAATAAGTTGGACCTCTTGACTCCATATCGTAACTCTGTAAGACTATTAGCTGAAATGGCTGCACCATGCTTTCTGTACAGGATTCTCTTACTCTAGGCAAAACCTCTTTTGGTAATAAATTTTATGCAAAACTCCCCAACCTACCCCCTTAATTCTGGTTGTTAAAAAAGATATATTCTCTGGTTCGTGCAGATCAGATCTGTTCAACACTTGAACTTTGTCAAAGAGCACTGGGAAGGCTTCCCTGCCAAAACCAACAACTTTTGTAGTTTTCTCAGTTCCAGGACTGTCTTCTACTGTTGTTAATTTTTGTCTTGGTGGCAGGGCTTGACCTGGAGAGTGTTAGGCCATTGTGCCAGGAATATGTGGAATTTTGTACTTCATGAGGATGTAAAAGTAAACATCTTTCAGTACTTTGTGGTTTTAGGAACTGCAGTACGGATATCAGTTCAGTTTAAATGTGGCTATTTATTTGGATTGACATTTGGATTTATTGGGTATTTTTGAGGGGTCAAAATTTGGTGCCATGGGTCTAAGCGGGAAGGACATGATGAAGAAATGGGTTCTGAAAGATAGATTTGAAGGAGAAGGAAGTGTCTTGGAGCGTGTAGGAGGCTAGAGGATCGTTGAGCATGAGACTCAAAGTTGAGCGCAGAATACCTTGGAAGGAACAGTTGGAGCTAATGGGGTATGTTGAAGAGCCTCAGGAGTGAGTGCGTAAGAGTGTGTGATCCAGAGGAGCTCAGTGAGCTTTAAATCATCAGGTTCCCTCCCACAGTAACAGCTGTGATGTTGCTTTGGAACTTGCAAGGAACACCAGGATTTGGTGCGTGTGTCCTGTGGGTATGGTCCAGTTTAAAATGCACGCGGCATGGCAGATAAAAAGCCAGGCATGTGGTTTAGGAGAAGAAAATACCTGACAAACAAGTGTTCAGCCCTTAAAATCTGCATCTGTTGCAACTCTTGGTACTTGGTTATTTGAGAGGAATCCTATCAGCTTGTGCCAGTTTGGGCTCTGTAGTTTTGGAATCAAAGTTGCTGCTTTAGGCTAAAGACCTGCCTTGATGGCTGTTCAAAATCTGCGTTAGCATGTAGGTGAAGTTATTTAGCCAGGGAGTAGGGAGAGGGCTGCTTTTGTTTTTTGTGCCGCATCCTTTATTTAATTTCCTGAAATCCGTAGGCTCCATCCTTTGTCAGAGCTGAGTTGAGTTTGTGTTT
The DNA here is from genome assembly GCF_000687285.1 of Phaethon lepturus. NCBI lineage: Eukaryota > Metazoa > Chordata > Aves > Phaethontiformes > Phaethontidae > Phaethon > Phaethon lepturus. The sequence goes on from NW_010543651.1 coordinate 13,411, forward strand.
TGTTTTTTTTTTTTCCCATTTTATTTATAGGTTGAAGCATTGATTTCTGGCAGTGCTTGCATTCAAGCCAACTGTTTCTGTCTCTTTAAAATTGCAGGCAAAAACTGTCTTTGAATAATCCAGATTGCTGCCTCCCAGTGCCTATTACCCGAGACAGTGAACCATTTACTCCAGCTGCAGAATTCTGCATTGCTTGATCGTTTACAGACATGCTTGCTCTTTCTCTCTGCCTTTTTGTGAAGTAGGTTGCAAGGGCAGATCTAAAACCGGAGCAGATCTTACAGATGCTTCAACTGGCTTGAGTCTTACCACGCAGATCAGATACATTTTCACATCAGCGCTTACATATTTACAAAACATAAAGCCCAAATTGATGATGAAAGCTGCCCTCTCTCCACACCCTTTACAGGCCTAATCCAGAGGGTAGAGGGGAAAAAAAAAAAAAAATCCTTTCTCGGGGGGTGTGTGTGTGTGCATGTGTGTATGTGCTGCAGTCTCCTTAAGGCTGCCTTTCAAACAAGCCAGCTAATGCATCACTGCCTTCGGAATAAACTGCTACGTCACTGATAGCACTTGGCATGTTACAGTGCTGGGATCAATGCAGGCTCCTAGCTGCGATGTGCGTCAGGTACGTGTCTGTAATGAATGCTTTTTTTTCCTTGGAGGCTAGAACAGAGGAGAGCTGCGCAGGCTTTCCTTTTGTCTAACAGCAGGCCTAGGGTCTAAAGAGGGGGAAGGTTTTCATATGATATTTGCCATTTGTGTTCTGAATAGTGTTACGTTTAGGAAAAGAGCTTTGAAGTGTGTGCGTGTTGATGGTAAGTATTGTATCAGAATGACGGATCCTTGTGTAGCATATTTTTGTAGGGATGTTGCAGCAAATCATGTCCATTGATTTCACAGCACTGAGTTCAGCTGGTGGAAGGCATGGTGAATATTTTTAACCAGTGCTGAAGCTGCTCCTCTAACATCAAGCTGTGTGTAGATGTAGGATTTGTTTCCTTGCAGCTACAATGGTCAGAAACCGTTTGGATTGGGGACTGTGGGTGGGGTTTTTTTGAAGCAGAGGCAAACGTTTGGGAAGCTGTTTTCACAAAAACTGAAAAATAAAATTTCAGTTATACTGTGTATAAATTTTAATCGCAAATCAGGGTCAAAACCTGAGTAAGTCTAATGGAACCATAGACCATGCATGTATTTTATTTTGAAAAATAGACTATTTCCTCCATGAAATAAATACCAGTAGAGCCACTGAATGTCTTTTGGGATTTGCTGGTCTTACATAGTGATGACCAACAGAGAAAGTGACACAGATTTTATCACACAGAGTATGTAGGTTCCTGATTCTCTACCTTTACGATCCCTTGTTTGGAACTGGTGAAATGGTGGGTTTGTGGTAGCCTCCCTGTAGAGATGAAGGGAAGTAGGAGCCTGGAGAACCTGGGAGAGCAGACTTCCATGGTGTGGGAGGTGGGGACCCCGAATTCTCTCTGATGGGGTGGGAGCGGGGATCTGTGCCACTCCTGGCTAAGTGGTGCGGCAGGGAGGTCTCTCAAGGTGGAGCCAGTGCTGGAAGATACTTCAAGACAAGTTGCTTTTTCTTACATGCTTCTGTTTTAAAATGAATTAAATGGGAAATTTCCGGTGTACTTCATAGTTTGGTAGTTGGAGTAGCTCTTCAAAGAGGAAACTAAAGCTGACAGGTGAGAAAGGCATTTGGTTATTAGGTAGGTATATAATGTTGGGGTTTTTTTTGTTCGTTTAAACTCTGTTCTTTCCCTGGTATCTCATGTCTCTGCTGCCTGGTGAAGAGATTTATTTCCACTGACTGCCCTCTTCACTGCCACAGTGTGTCGCTGTCCCCTTTACCCTTCTGCTGACAATGCTTGAAGAAATTGGATCTGCACAGAATTGTTTGCCTGCACTTTATCAGACACATGGCACTTGCTGTTGGTCATCCCTCATATCTCCTGCACTATTCTTAGTTCCCTGGCTCCTGCAGTGACCTCACCTTGCCCTTCAGGGCTCAAGGTTGCATACTGTCATCCTGTTAATGTGACACTTTTCCTCTGGGTACTTGTTCCTTTTTTTTTTTTTTAAGTGATCCCCTCCTGGGTGACTGCATGGCTTTTCCTCAGACTCCTGGGATGTGTGTCTATCAAATAAAAGCTGTGCTACCTGGATATGGCCCTATGCCAGGACAGACCCAGATGTCATCAAATTTAAAGATACAATCCAGTTGCTGTGTCTAGTTCCAACCCAGCTTTGATCATTGCTCTACTGCTGCAGTCATTGCCTTTGCTTATCCTTTCCCTAACCCCAAATTTGCAGTTTATGTTTTTGCACGTGCTCAATACTGAGTAAACAGTCTTCCTTTCTCCAGGGATGTTTTTGGACCCTGCAGTACTGTAGCACTTTGCTTGTGAGGATATTTATTCTAATAGCACTTGCAGCGATCTCATCTCCATTTTATATGTGGAGAAACAGAGGCACAGAAAACTTAGGTGACTTGTCCAGGGTCTCCAGGTTCCGAGCTGGTGTCCCGAGCGATCTGTTGTCTCATGTCTGGGTCACCACTGTGCTCTGTGTGCCTCTACAAACTGTGCATCTGATGTTCTTCTCTGCAGCCCTGGAAACGTTTTCCCTATTACCCCCACCCCCCCAAGAAAAAATCTGATATTAAATCCTACGTGTTGATTGAATTCTTCAGGCTTATTAGCCCCTATAGTTGCTCCTTCGCTCTCGCAAAGCTAGCTGCTGAGGAGGTGCTCGCCGGCTCCCGGCGCAGTTGTGTGGCCAGCGGCGCAGGCTTCCTCTGGATGGAGCGTGCGGGGAAGCTGTGCGGTCTGCGCTTGCACGCGTGACCCCCGCTGTGGGGAGCGTGAACTGGGGCTGACCGTTGCTGCGAACGGCCGCTGTGCATCGCGTGGGCTGCAGCAGCGATGCCGTGGGTGAAGCCTGATTACGTAACCTGTAGATCATTTTCTCTCGTTCCTGATCAGCTGCTTTCCTCTGAACGCAGAAGGGGGAAGCTGCTACCCTCTCTGTGCATGCTGCGTCACAGGAAGAGTGACTGAGAGAGAGGGGTGGTGGAAAGCAAGGGACAAAGGTTAAAAGATTGAAGCAATCTGGGAAGTGCCACTGCTTCAAGGAGAATTGCATGAGCGCAAGGGGCTCTTTGCAGCTTTCTTCTGCTGGGTTTTGAGCTGCGGTATTGAAAAAAATAAAATAGCAGCAGCTATTTATATTAGACAAGTCATAAGCAAGCCTGAAATCTGTTAATTCCTTCACTGAGAGAGCATGGAGGATTCTGCAGAGCAGAGTCAGGAAATGAGATATCACATGCTGCAAAGGTAAGAATTGCAGATATGATTGTCCCCTGGGAGCAGCCAGTCTTGGACTGAGGCAGTTGGGCACTCTGTACTGGAAATGCATACTGATATTTTTCCATGTTAATTTTATCCTCTGAAACCTCAACAGTGCCTGTGAGGTATCTGTGCATGCAGGCTGTAAGAAAGATGCTAGAATACATTTTAGTTGGGGAATCAGTGTTAAAGTTTGAGATTCTGGTCAACTTCTGACCTCTATAAACTGAAGGATACATGAGCGTTTTGAAAGTTCCTACACAGCAAAACACTGCAGTTGTGACCTGGTGATTAACAGGGATGACTGTTACTAACTCAGCATTTATGCTGTTTTGTTTAGAGCTCGGTGTTCTTTCTTCCTTGCTGCCCAAATTCTACCTCATCTTACCCTGCAAAAAGAAAAAATATCTCCTCTTTTATGTGCAGCCTGCTGCTATTAGTAAATAAACTTAATGTCCTTAGTATGCTTACTGTCACAAATTAAATGGAACTATACTTATCAACAAGTGTTTGTGCATTATTCTGGATGATGAACCTCTGGTTTTGTTGACATTTTATCTGTAGCAGTATCTTTATGTGTGTAGTAACTTCAGCTTGACAGGGTAGTTCATTCATATGTGTTCACAAATTCTGACCTCAAGATTTTTATCTTTTTTTCTATTTTATGTTGAGACTGCTCTCAATAAAACTCCAACGAATAAACCTGTCTCACTTGTTGGACTCTGCTCCTTCCTTGCCATGCCATAGATTCTGACCCTCTTCAAATACATGAATTTAGTAGAAATTCCACCTTAACTACACCTTTCCTATTTTTCTTGCCTGTTGGCTCCTGTCCTTGAATTCCTAGTCTGAGATTATCACAGAGCAGTTTGTGAATTCTAACTGATAGGGACAAGTTTTAAGGTCAGTGCAGCTCTCTGGAAGAAGGGAAAGTACACAGGGGAAGAACCTCTGCACACTTAACTTACTCTTCTGCCCTTCCCTGGATATCAGCCAGCAGCTCTTCTTTGAGACAAGTTACTAGACTGGACGTACTTTGGTCTGACCTAGTACAGCCATTTATGTCCCAGAATATCACTGGGAGATAGGCATCTGCTTTCTTCTAGCATGCTTTAAAATCCCCATGTTGATCTTGTTTTTCCTATTACCTTTACTTCTCCCACTCTTAGCTTCATGGATTGCTTCAAGGTCTCTTTCACTGTGCTTAGAACAGGTTTTCACTTCCCAGTTAAGTTCAATATTTGCAAGACTTTGAAGTTCTCCACCAACATGGCCATTTGTCATGGAAATATCTTATGTGTGGCAGAGAAGGACTGATGTGGCAACAGAAGACCCAGGATCTGAATTTCAAGTGCTGTAAATAGGCTTTCTTGCTGTTCTGGAAATCCTCACAAAGTCGGGGTTGTGCCGCAGTAGGATGTCACAGCCAAAGTAGATGGTGCGCACACAGGCGGAGAGGCAGGGAAGGATCCACTCCATCCTGTGTGTGGTAGATAAACATGTCTTTATGGTCAGAGCTGGGCACTGATCTTGCCTTACCTGAAAGATCACCTTTCATTCTAGTACAGTCCATGGTTAGTTATACCAGGATTTGGCAAATACCTTTTTGAATAGGTTGACCTAGATGATAAGGGTCAAGATCCGTTTTGTTAATGTGTACCGCACAGCGCAGTGTAGTCTGTGTTACTACCATGATTATTCTTAGGAAAGATAGACTAGATGACTTTAAAAGGTCCCTTCTAACCCAGAGACTCTATGGGTAAGAGAAGATCTGGATTTAAACCAGGTGCTAGCTACAGTTTCTCCAGGGCTTCTTTCATCAGTGAATTTTTTAGTCAGAATACTGGTCTGTGATGTTACTGTGCTCCTGATGAAGGGCTAAGGAGGGTCTGCATTCCAGATGGGTAAATCTTTGTAGGCCATAACATGTTTATGAAGGAACACGAGGGAGAATCTGTGTGTTTCCTCTCAGGCTGTCACCAAGCACCTCTAACAGCAGCTCGTTCAAGCCAGGGTGCTCCAAACCTCACGTGGGGCAGTGAACCTCACAGGTACAGCTCTCTGGCTACCTGCCCTTGGTGGCTGGGTTTAAAAGGAGATGTCTAGATGTCGTACGTGACTTGGCTTGTCCTTGGGTTGGTTTTTCCTCTGTGTCCTCCCCCAGCAATTCCAGTCACTTTCTGCTGCATCCCATCCCATTTCCCGGTGGAGTTGCTCAATGCTATCAGTGCTTCAGCAGCTGTTTAGGACAGAGGTTCCTGACAGAACCTTGCCATGGTTGAAGGGCAGCCTGCAGGGCTCGCGTGCGGCCCGATGCTGCTGCTTACCCAGCTGCTCCAGTGGCACTGACCCCCTTGGTTGCAGTCGGGTCTTTCCAAAGCATTGAGTAGTTTTTTTTAATACCTTCCCAATACTCATCTCTCCTTCCTGCAGAAAGGTTCTGTAGTCCTGCGTGGTGGCATGGGTAAGGGCTTCAGTCAGTTTGTGGGAAAGGAACCTGTTAAGAAAAGCATGCTAAATACAGTAAGAAAAATGGGTAAACTGTGGCGTGACCTGAGAGGTAAAGCTTCAGGGGCTTTAAAATAAAAAGTATTTTGTTATTGCTGCAGTCATGCTGCACTACGGTAGACGCAAGGTGCGACAAGCAGGTCTTTGCTTTTCTATTTGAGTTTCCTCTCACAATTTCAGCTTTGTAAATTTTAGCAGATCAAATGCTGTAGTGCTTGCAAAAGCAAAGGGTGACTTAGCCACGTGTCACTTCTGAGGAAGCTGAAGCGTAAGAAAGGGAAGTGACTATCCCATTCCCAAACAGATAATGGCAGAGCACAGGGCTGATCTTGTCAGACGCAAAACTGGCTTTCACTGCTTGTAGTGGAAGTAATGTGATTAATTTGTCCTCTAGCGCTCAGAACTTTTGAGGAAAATATTTAAGACTGGATGGCGGAAAATTCATGCAAAATGATAGCAGAGTCTCTCATTTACATCTGGACACTTATTTGTTGTGGTTCCCAAATAGGATTTCTTGATAGAGTCTGATCTCAGTAGCTTGTTTCACCAAAGCCAGAAAACTTTGTTGTCATTTCCCAGGTTTCATAGATGAATTGAAGCGATGTGGTGGAGTATTGTTCTGTGTTGGGCAGCAATATACAGTGAACATATTTTTACCTATTTATATATTAACCACAATTTCTCCAGATAATTTCTGGAGAAATTTCACAATTTCTGGCTTTTTCAGAGAGATGACTGAAAGGTATTTAAAAAACACAGTCATCCCTGTAAAAGCTGAGGACCAGATGCCACAGTGGTCTGGAGGCAAGTAGAGATTCTGCTTGTCTGCTTGGGGAACACGGTCAAGGGGAACTTTACAAATTATTCACATATCTTTTTCTATTTTTGTACACCCGCACTGCCAAGTTGCTTTTTTCTGACTCCCACAAATTTCCTTAGGCCCAGTATGTCTGGTTTACACCTTGTAAAGCAAGGCCGGGACAGGAAGAAAGTTGATGTGCAGAGGGATTTCACTGTGGCTTCTCCAGCGGAATTTGTTACTCGTTTTGGAGGGAATAAAGTTATTGAAAAGGTAAGTTACTGAACTTTTTTACTTTAGCATATTGCATTTTGTTCCCTTCCCTTGAGCTATGACTTGTCTCTGTATAAGGCTGTATCCTGCAGATACCAAAATATTAATATTCCTGAACTTGGAAGTTGTACTTCTGCCTGTAAACATTGTGTTTGCATTTTATTTTATATGTGATAAATAAACATCCCATTGTTTTAGCTTAGTGTGATGGGAAGAATTGAGTGAGCTAGAGCACTTCTGCTGATACAGAAGGATTTATGGACAGATATAACACAAGTAGACTGGAAAAAAAGACTAAGAAAATTGTTTAAAAATACCTCATCATTTAATGGATGAGGTCTCTTCCTTTCAGGTATTGAATATCTTAGCCACTCATTATGCCTATTCTTATGTGTCCTTCTGCTCTTTAATCCAAACAAAGCATAATACGTTAAAATCTTTATGGTTGAGCAAGAGCTGATTTCTGAATTGACTGGTTGGTCATTAAATTTTCTTGCTGAATTGAATGCTGGCTAACAAAACTGTACAGCCCCAAAATTGGATGAAGAGTCTTTAGAGAAAAAACTGTTTTCATGAATGTTTAGTGTTTTGTGCTGTTTAGACTCTACCTCATCCCTTGCTTCTAATATACTCAGGTCCTGATAGCGAATAATGGCATTGCAGCAGTGAAATGCATGAGATCCATCCGACGCTGGTCCTATGAGATGTTTCGAAATGAGCGGGCCATCAGATTTGTTGTCATGGTGACTCCTGAGGATCTGAAAGCAAATGCAGGTGTGTTGTAAAGAGTGTGAAGGTGCACAACCTTCTCCTTGCACAGACCTGTGTGCCCCCAGGGACACAGGAAGTTGAATGTATGTCCACTGCATCATGTCCCATTCTGTCAAGTAACAGATTTTCCTGGGAGGAGATTAAGTACTTCCAGTACTGTAGATTTAGGGAGTTTTAGACCAAATACCTTTTATTAGATTTGCAATCTAAATGAGACCTTCTTTGTGTTTGCAGAGTATATTAAAATGGCAGATCACTACGTCCCAGTTCCAGGAGGACCGAACAATAACAACTATGCGAATGTGGAACTCATTCTTGATATTGCCAAGCGGATTCCAGTGCAGGTGAGAAGTGTCAAAGATAGTTTTCAAAACAGGAGGTAACAACTAAGCAATCTTCCCTCCTTAAATAATGAGTTGTGTCTGGGCAAAAAGACAAGTCAAATAAATTGAAATTACAAACACTTACTGGCACCAAAAGGCAATGCATATTACAATGCAGTGGATTTCCTACTCTTAATATCTCTAGGAGATAGAAGGTTCCCTTCACCCTTTCAGTTGCCTACACTGAGTTCCTCTTCAACCGCTTGTTTGGCAGCTGCCTTTGACTTGTAGACAAGATGCAAGACACTAGCCCTTTAAACTAAGCATACTGTGTAGTTCAGGAGGCTAGTCTGGCTTTTGAACATTATGAGGCTGTTTTCAATGAGGAAAAGAGAGACTTGAAATATCTGCATTCTTTTTCTATTTCTGCTCACTTGCTTGTTTTATGAAAACAAAGAGTGAGTTATGCTGTTTTCTTCTGCAGGCTGTATGGGCTGGCTGGGGCCATGCATCCGAGAACCCTAAACTACCAGAACTTCTCCACAAAAATGGGATTGCTTTCATGGGTGAGGAGATACACTTTTGGTCTAATGTCTAGTCTTTATTTTAAGATGGGTGGTTTTAGTGAAATAGAAAATCCTGAGTCTAAGAGAGAGCCATGAGGTATGGTTTACAAGTGTGAGATTCATGATATGTTCTTTACAGTAGTCAGAGCAACAGAATATGCTGTCCAACAGCGTAATCTGTTTCCAATCGTCAAGGCTAACGAAACTAGATAAGGTTTGAACATATGCTGGGAAATAGTTCTTGTATGGGAGGAGTGGCAAGTTCTCCAGCGTATCTTTGAATATTGAGAGGTACAAGATGTGAAACGATTCCCGTTAAAGCAGATTGTTCCAAAAGCTGAATGTCCCTGTTGTCATTGTATGAGAGGGTGTTTTGTAGTTCAGTTTTATGGAAAGAGAGGAGTTCCGTGTGGACAATACGTGAAGTTTGTGGTGTAGTTAGCAGCGTAGTTAACCAAGTGCTGGAGATGTTTGTTGCGGTAAGCCTTGTCTCCTGAACCACATGGATCTGAATATTGGATAAGGTTTTGGACACGTGCTGTGTTTAAAACTAAAGATGGACTTGTGATAAAAGTCATGGTCTGAACATAGCCTGGGGATAGTTGTATCATGTTCTGACTTCTAGCGGATCTTTTTATCTGTAATGTCTTGAGCCATAACCACAGATATACTCTGGACCTTTGAAGAGGAGTGGATTTAAAAGTTGTATTTTAATTCCAGTTTAAATTTCTTGCCAATCATACACTAAAATCCCATGCAAACCACATTTCAAGTAAAATCAGGGCACTGAATTATTATTCCAGTAGCATGTGATATGCCCACCTAATAGCAGTTACTTGTACCTGCCATCCCTTTGAGAGCAGGTCCAGCTTGAGGACACATGGACAGAGAGTGGTGCTTGCAAGCTGAGTGTGCCAGGACTTCGTTAACAGGATGGGCACTTAACAAGCTATTGTGAAGTGTCTGTGGTTGCATTGCTGTAGTTTCAACTGCCTTTTCCTCCTTCTTGGTCAAAAGTACTCTAGTCTGTTTGCCTCTAGTTTCCTGGCTGATACTAGATAGATCCTGGCTCTCTGTTTTGGTTCAGAAATGTTGATTTATAGCAGTTGAGACATGGCGTGCAGCAACCCTGCTAAGACTGTTTATTTATCCCTCTTACATGGAACCCAAATCAGACTTCCGGCCGTTTCCCTAATGTCTGATACCTCTTGTGTCTTTCTCATGCATTGTTTTTGCTCTTTGCAGGTCCTCCAAGCCAAGCAATGTGGGCCTTAGGAGATAAAATTGCTTCTTCAATAGTGGCTCAGACTGCTGGCATTCCAACTCTTCCTTGGAGTGGCAGTGGTAAGAAAGAAATTACTGTGTTTTTCAAGATCATTCTGATCTTTTTTCCTTCAACACATTAATCTTTAAGAAGTGTCTGTGCACAAAAAGGCGTTTGAAGAGATGTTCCATCTGTTTAGGGTTTCAAATTTGTATTATCTGAGGCTTAGATATAGTGACTACGATATATATGGATATGTCAGGCAAAATTTACATGTTGTATAACGTGCTGTTAGTCTACCGGTACAGCTGTAATATCTGGTATTTCTGCAGTCTGCTTTTCTAGTGGGTAGTTTTGGAGCACACAGCCAATACTCTGCTTCCATGGAAGCTCTATACAGTTTCAAAAGACTGTAAATAACAACCTGGTTCTCAGAATTGGACAAGGTAAATGAAGAAAGATATAATTTGTTGCATGAAAAGATCTGCTCCCCAGAAAACAGAAATGTTCGTTTATGTTCTGCATTGTCTCTTTTGTAAATACTTCCAGACTAGTTCCTGGACTACTGGAAACAGACTGCTTTTTCACCAATGTCTGACCTGTGAGTTCTCACTGAGAACTTGCAGCAAAATGAGCTAAGAAGATAATGCTTATATTTCAGGTCTTCGAGTGGACTGGCAGGAAAATGATCTTCAGAAGCGTATCTTGAATGTTCCCCAGGAACTATATGAAAAAGGCTACGTGAAAGACGCAGATGATGGACTGCGGGTAGGTGGCTAGTACTTCAAAGGTATTTGAGGTCTTGCTGCATGCACATCTGGAGAGAGCTACAGGTTTAATTTATTTTTATTGGGAGTGCAAACTACAACTAGACTGTCAACCTCAGAACTGAGCATTAGAAATTGGAAAGTGATCTTTCACATATCATCTTTGGGCCCAGCCTGCAGAATTAGGAGAAAGAAATACGGGAACAAAGATGTATTTCATTAAGGGCTCTCTTCTGTTTTTTGTTTAATGCTGGAAGAAGGTGTTTTTGATAAAGACCCATGACCTCGTACGAGTAAGAAATATTCCTGGCACAATACAGGGTTTGGGAATTTTCCTTTGTAGTGAGAGGGGGTGGAGTATATGATTTTTTCCATGTTACTCAACTTAATGATTTTCTGTATCATAAAAAAGCTTTTCTATGCATTTGTAAATTTAATGGCGTGAAGACTTGGTGGTCACTTTGAGAGGCTAGAGTTCTCTGTAGTCACAAAATCACTGCTGATTTTTCCGAATACCGGTACCCTCCCAAACTGGAATATTTGGTTTCTAACCCATTCATGTCTTGGTTGCCAGATAGAGTTAGACATGGAAGCTTGGACACAAATCAACAGGGAAATAATGATCTTTTCAATTTGATTCTGCTAACTTTTTGTACTTACCCACGTTTTTCTGCCCGTCTTGATCAGGCTGCTGAGGAGGTTGGCTACCCTGTCATGATCAAGGCCTCTGAAGGAGGAGGAGGAAAAGGAATCAGGAAAGTTAACAATGCAGATGACTTCCCCAACCTATTTAGACAGGTAACTTTTCCCATTGATTTGTACTGTCTTGTTCTAAATGTTCAGGCTGGGTGGTTCTGAGAGCACTGAATTAGAAATGTTAAAGAACTGAAGCAGTCTGCATTATGTATCAGAGCCTGTTAGCTATTTGAATCATGAGTTCCTGCTTTCTTTGCTCTCCATGTTGGTAGGATTTCAAACATCTGCATACCCAACAGAGTTGTCAAATGTCCGAATATCATAGGAGTTGCTGACTAAATCAAAGTTACGGAGGGCATCTGCAGTGTAACTGAAAAATGTTGAGGGACAGGAGCCTTATTTAGTTTATGGTGTATTTAGGAAAGCTGAGAAGAATGGAAATGGCACTGTAATCATACACAAGTGAACACAGGGTCTTTTCAGCCTTAAGTGACCCAGGGGAAATACTATGGATGTTCCTTATTTAAAACATGAACTTGGGATGATTGTGACTAAGCCAGGTGTTCACAAAAAATGATCTGCCTGTTTATATGCTGCCTTTGCTATAGGTTCAAGCTGAAGTCCCGGGCTCTCCAATCTTTGTAATGAGACTAGCCAAACAGTCCCGCCACTTGGAGGTGCAGATCCTGGCGGATCAGTACGGCAATGCCATCTCTCTCTTTGGCCGGGATTGCTCCGTGCAGCGCAGGCACCAGAAGATTATTGAGGAAGCACCTGCTTCTATTGCGACTTCGGTGGTGTTTGAGCACATGGAACAGGTGAGAGTGGCTCTGCGAGCTCTCTTTTCCTTGTGAGACTCCAAACAGGCAAGACTTTTTTTTTTTTTTTTTTGACGTTGCCAAGAGTTTTGTATCGTTGAATCTTTTAAAGAAACAATATAGGGCTGCATATCTTAAACTGCTTAGTGTGGGCAACCACTCACATTTCCACAACTGACTGAGTCCACCACGTGTTGACAAACAGATGTAGAGCTCCCTTCAAAAATGTGTGCACCCCAAAAATAGGAAGGAAGTGTGTTTTAAATGTATATTGTCGTATTGAAAGCAAGCTGCAGGAGTTTTCTGAATTGCCTAATGCTCAGCATTATAAATATCTGCTTCAAACTCTGCCTTCTGTAAATTGTAAATAAAATAAGCTGGAAATCAAAACTCCTGTGCCACAGGCTTTTCTTTGAGCAGTTCTCAGCCCTGTTACAAGCTTTTGCATGTTTCAGAATGCCAGCAAAAAAGTCTGAAGGGGGTGGGGTGGATGAACAGAGCACAGGTAACTGAGCATTGGGCTTGAAAATCAAATACTCTTTTTTTTCCTGTATCCTAGTGTGCGGTGAAGCTTGCCAAAATGGTGGGATATGTGAGTGCGGGCACCGTGGAATACCTGTACAGCCAGGATGGCAGTTTCTACTTTCTGGAGTTGAATCCCCGCCTGCAAGTGGAGCACCCCTGCACAGAGATGGTAGCTGATGTTAACCTGCCAGCAGCGCAGCTCCAGGTGAGTCAGTGCCCAGGCCCCGTGCTCCTGGAGGCTTTAGAAGTACTCAAGCTTCGTATGTTGAAGAGGCCTGAGCGTGAAAAACCTGTTCTGCGGAAGCTTTAGTAAAATAGGGGGGTGAACTCTTGTGTGAGTCAGGGCCAGGGTTCTGTGTTACAACTGGATCACATACTGATGTTATGCAGATGACTAGATCTTGGTACTGATAGAGGAGAGACTATAAAGAATGTATTAGAGAGCTCTATTAAACATGGCCTGTATCATCTGTGCAAATAGGTGATACATGACTCTCCCACATTTCGTCCTCAACAAAAGTACCCAATAACTTAAAGGCCCATTTTGATAATTTCTCAGCTTGGGATTTTTCTTCTGTGGCTGGAGCAAAGCTTCATTCAGTATTCCAACATACATATGCATCCCTTCTGTTATGACTGTTTCACTAGGTTACTAGGTTATAGCTCTACCATTTGGTTCTTTCTGATTTGGAAAGCAAAGATAGGTTATTTTCTAGTTGTTTCTCTTGGAGTGCTCAGGTAGACCTTCAGTTACAAGAAGTGTGGAGGGAAGCAATAGAGGAATAAAACATAGAGGTAGGAAAACTGATTTAAGGAAAGGTTGTGGGTAAAAAAAAAAAAAAAAAGCCTGTTTCAACAAGCTGTAGCCATGAGCAGTTCAACTTTAAGCTCTGTAATTATTTTGTGAAACGAGCTGGCTTCTGAGGCTAGCAGTGCGATCAAATGCTGTGCCAGTTTTGAGCAGTGCATCGCCCACTGCCTCCAAGGGGCAACAGCTTCTTCCCAGCGTTTCTAATGACAAAGGGAGGGAAAAAAGAACAGACAATTGGATTTTTCATTTTTCAGCAAATTCAGCAGTTGTTTGAAGTTAGGAAAGTGACTTGGGTCTTTTTTAATTTTGATGAGCAGTTCCTGACTTCTAGAGCAATTGTTTCCACCTCTAAGCCCCTCGCTCATCGCAGATGCTTCCTCCTCCTGACTGAGGTCCCTGCTCTTTAGCCTTTCTACAAAACAGGATTTGTGCCTAATAATTAGGTATTTAAATAGATATGGCAAAGTCACAAAGAATTTGTTTTGATTTATTGCTTTTTCAAGGGGAAGTCATGACAGTGGGTGACAGTTATGGCTTACACAAATGAGTAGGCCTTTTGTTGTTCTGATCCCCAAAGTAACGAAGGGAACCCATCACAGATCCTGTAGAAAGCATTTGTTGCATATACTGTGGCTCATCTGTCGCTTCTGCCCCTGTGTGCTGCCATGCTATCTCCCTCTTCTCAGCCCCCATCTTTTCCACCAGTGGATGAATGTCGCAGTCCTCTTCCCCTCTTTGTCTTACGCTACATTAGGAGCTCTACGTGCTTTTCTACTTCCATTTTCTCAGCCCTCCCATTCTTACCCTCTTGCTTGCTTTCTAGTTTCTTTCTTCTCCCTGCTGTTTGCATTTTGAAGTTTATTGGATAGTTGGTAGAAAAGACAAACAGTTAAACTGCAATGTCTTGTAGGCCGCTCGGGAGCAGGATCATCTTCATTTTGTCAGGAGGCTATTTTGGCTTTGGCCTAAACCTTCTCTCAGGAGGCGATTCCAGTAGCTCTATGTCTGTATTTGCCAGGCACTGCAAATTTTCCTCATTGTTTGGGCACTGTTATTCATATTGCTGACGCTAGATACAATTTTATAGGATAGTACATTGATATTGTAACCAGTTTGGTCTTTTGTCTGTTGGTGTCTGGCTAATAGACAACTGAAATAAATGTTTAAGCTAAAGCTCATCCATTTTGAACTGTAGATGCAAAAAAAAAAAAAAAAATCCCAGTTAATGAACAGAACAAGTTGAACTTTACTCCATAAGGATACGGCCAGCAGCCAGTTCTGCAGGTTACTCTGCAGTTTATAGTTGCAAAATTCCATAGTTTCCTATAACCAGTTAGTGGCCTTCTGCCTCACTGGGACCTTAGTATATTTTTAACAGGCCTAATGTGTGCCCATCCTCAGCTGACCTAGCCCTGGCCAGCTTCCTCTGGAGCCTTTTAACCAGTCAATGGAAAATACTGGATGAAGGACTTAAGGTGGATATTACACTGAGCTCAGCTGTCCTGAGAAATATGAATGTTCCAAGACATGTCAATGGAGAAGGCTCACGTCAGAAAAAAGGCATGCATATTTGCTATGCTAGAACTGCAGCATCAGCTTCTACAGAGAACTGGTGGAATTAATTCTTCAAGGGATAGGTACTGTCTGTGAGGAGAGAAACTTACTTAATGGTGGTTTCTTTTATTATTTATTTTATTTTATTTCATTATTGTTATTATTATTTTTCCTTAGATTGCCATGGGGATTCCCCTCCACAGGATCAAGGATATCCGAGTGATGTATGGTGTTTCTCCATGGGGAGATACATCTATTGATTTTGAGAATTCAGCCCATGTGCCCTGTCCGCGTGGCCATGTCATCGCTGCACGTATCACCAGTGAGAATCCTGATGAGGTGAGCGTTTTAAATTCTGTAGTTACTGTTGACACTCTGATAACCGTAGGCTTTACACCTAGGTTCAATCCCTGCTACTGTTCCTGAAAATTTTGGCAGCAAATTTAAAAGATTCTTCTCTTATCTCACTTAGCTGAGGGTTCTGTAGACTCTGGTTAGGCACAGCCTAAACTTAGTTGTGTATATATCATGTTGCAGCACAAAGCGGTGCTCTAGCCTTCAGAACGATAATTACTTCCCTAATTCTGGATTATTTACTTTTTCTTTAGGATGTATAGCCATGTCTGTCTGTCTTTACAGGGATTTAAGCCCAGTTCTGGTACAGTTCAGGAACTGAATTTCCGCAGCAATAAGAATGTCTGGGGCTATTTCAGTGTTGCTGCTGCAGGAGGGCTTCATGAATTTGCCGATTCTCAATTTGGTCACTGCTTCTCTTGGGGAGAAAATCGTGAAGAAGCCATCTCGTAAGTAGTCAGAAAAGTGGTAGAACCTTGAAAATTGCTTGATTTTGTCCTTTTTTATCCAAAGTGCCACAGATAAAACAATACTGCTTACTTCTAGGCATTTTAAGAGAAGTTTCCTTCTCTTTACCTTGTTTTCCACATCATGATCAGGCTTCTCATCCTGTCTTGCTTTGCAATTCCACTGTGGTGCACCTATATTTCTACACTTTTTGCTTACTTCTCTGTATTTTTTTCCTTTCCGTTTCATTCCTGCCTTGTATATCTGCTGCTGGGGTACAATATAGCTACCATTGTGTTGAAGTCCCTCTTTGAAAGCATTCAGGTGGAAGACTTCTAACAGGAAAAACACTGATAACTCGTTATGCCAATGCCTTACAATGGTTTATAAACCATTGATGGTCCTTCTGTGATGTGGAACGTTAAAGCATCTGGTCATAAGGCAGGGCTGTCTGACCTGTCACCCATTGCCGTTTTTCATCCAGAGCCTTGCCTCTGTTCCATTCTGGGTGCGGTGGAGACCACATCTGTCTGTCTTACGTATACTTCTGACATATGGTAGCTGCCTAGATGATGATAGCCGTGGGAACTCCTGATCTCATAGCTGCAGCTGGCTGAGCTGCTGTTGCTCACACCAGCAGCAGATTGAAGAAAATCAATATTCTTTCATTCCCGAGCGTGCCATATAGGATCTTGCTCCAGTGCACATGCTCTTCTGCTATTACTTTCAGACTGTTTTTTCTCAACAGCTCATGGGGAACTATCTAGAGTTACCAGGTTGCACATTACCATTAGTATGGGATAGATAATAGGTATTCTTTTCCCTTTCAGAAACATGGTAGTGGCTTTGAAGGAGCTGTCCATCCGAGGGGATTTCCGAACCACTGTTGAGTACTTGATTAAACTGTTGGAAACAGAAAGCTTCCAGCAGAACCGCATTGACACTGGCTGGTTGGATCGGCTCATTGCTGAGAAAGTTCAGGTGCAGCTGCTTGCTTTACAGGACTACAAACTGCAGTGAGGAGGGGAAGGGGGTGGGTAGCAAGCTTGGTGCATGCTGGTTGCAAGAGGACAAGCTTTTAGGATTGGTTAATATGCACTTACCATTTTATGAATAAACATTTTCACTGGCCTTACTCTTTATATCAAAATCTCAGGTCATCCCTGTCAGGGAAAGATGGTCTTAAAGTTGGCCAGAAAAGTGTACTTATGAATTAAGGCTAGTATTTTGGTTTGCAGTTTAGGACAGATTATAGTGGAAATGTGGGTGGAGCCTCAAGATTTGATCCAGATAGAAAAAAATGTGGTTTTCTTTTGAGGAGTTACAGAAGTAATTGCTTCTATATAGTGTTTGCATGGATGCTATACCAGCTTAATTTTAAGGAGAGGTTGGCTGTGAACCAAAAATAGAGCTGAGACTGTTGATTCTTCAAGTGGGTGTGTCCGGCTTGGACTGAAGCTAAAGGAGATGTAACTGCGTTCTACCCTTTCTTTCCAGGCTGAAAGGCCTGATACCATGCTGGGAGTGGTGTGTGGAGCTCTGCATGTGGCTGACGTGAGCTTCCGAAACAGTGTCTCAAACTTCCTGCACTCTCTAGAAAGGTAAAATTGCAAGCTGGTCTGGTAGATAGCTGATAAGCAGATAGTAATTAGTTCTGATTTACAGTTCTGTTCAAGTACAGTACAGTCCAGAAATGCAGTTTGTTATCTGCTGGCTGTTTGCTGGCCTCAGGAAGCTGTTTATCTATAGGCCTAAGAAGACTGGCAGATACCTCTTCCTCTCCCCAAAAGAACCCCTTCTGTTTGCTCAGATTGGTTTGGTTTCTGGCAGTTTTTGGCAGAAGCTCCAAGAAATGGCTCAGAAATGTGGCGTTCTTTTTCTGTGTGCTGCTAGGACAACATTAGGGAGTCTTCAATTGCCAGATACTGTCTTTCTGCTGTTTTGAAGATTGATTTAATTTTCCAGATTTGACATAATTTTCCAAATTGAATGTTTCCTACTATCACTTAGAAAACCCTCTCTGCTCCTGCTGGCTTTAAAGTAGAGCAGGCACTGTAGGGAGACTAGTCAGGCTAAACCTGGTGTGATCCAGGCAGGTCTGCTCTTACCAGAATTCTTCCTCTCAGTGTCCTCTTGGTGAATCCATACGTAAACAGAGCTGCAGGGGGAACAGCTGCTTTATCCCTGTGTTAAGTTGTGTTACACGTTCTGTAACTCAGGCTGCGATGTCCCTTTTGCAGACTCTTCTCTAAGGCAAAAGTGGGTGAATGGAAAGGAGAGTAACACTGGTCTGTTTGGCTGGAGAGAGATGGGCTGGCTTTGTCAAACTGTTACATGTCTCTCCTAAGAAGACGTGGTTTAAAAGCCTACTCCCATCTCTCTGCTAGCAGTTTCCAAATTCTTGCTTGCATCTTTGAACCTGCTTGGGCCTCTGATGGCCATTTGGTGGCTTCTGGAAGGCCAGTTTTGTTTTGTACTTCTCTTTCAAGGGGCCAAGTCCTGCCTGCTCATACTCTGCTAAACACTGTGGATGTGGAACTCATCTATGAAGGACGGAAGTATGTGCTGAAGGTACGATGCACAGTGTGGAAACCCATCCTCTTGCCACTTTTAGTTGGAAATGTCTGTGTGCTGCTCTGGCTTAATCTTTGTAATACGTGTAATTATTGGAATTAAATCAGTGCAGGGTTTATTTTCTCTGCTTTAGTGGGGTTAAGAAATCAGTACAATCTCCCTTATGATAATACCCCATCACATCTTTCCATTGCAATATCTCTGTGTACCTCTGTAGACATTTTAACCTTTTGGGGTCAAGAAATGCTCTGCACAGGATGAAGAATACTTTGCTACAGGCAAAGAATACTGCCTGTCGGTTCACCAAAACTTTCAATTGATATTTCTGACTATGTAGATCTACTCTGTTGAGTGTTTGAGCCCAGTTTCATCAGCATGACAGAATTTGTAGCAATTTTTCCCTTTAGTGTTGCTTTTTCTTTGCTGTGTGCAAAAAACAGTGTTAGAAATACTGTTCAAAGGTTGCAAAACCAAGCGTATAAAAGTTAGGAAATATTAGACTTGAGATTGCCTGTGCAATCTTAATTAGCTTTCTTGGGCAAATGTATTATGGTGGAGTTTTTAGTGACATGACCATATACCGTTTTTTGCAGCTGTAAGTATTCTGCACCTCTGCTCCTTCATGATTTTATCTTGGCATCCCTTTGATGAGAAATACAGAGGTACTGAACAGCGGCCAAAGTATGCTTTAAGTGATTTACCCAGCCTCAAATAGGGACTCTGTGGCAGAGACTGTGATAGGATCCCCTTTTTCCAGGGAGGGCTTTAGCTGCTTTCTCTGTGAGACAATCTCTCCTTCTTTTTCTTTTTTTTTAATTATCTCATTCATTATGCACTTTAGCACACAGCTGTGACTTGTACATAGATCAGCATGAAGAAATGGTATATGATTGTGTAATCAAACCTGTACAATTAATGCATAAGTGTGAGAGGATTAAATCAAGATTCATGGACAGCATTAGTTCTAGCATCTTTTGACTGCTAAATGCTTGGGTTTGTGATCCCAGTTGTTTTTACATTATTTTTTTCCATCTAGCACAAGAACAAATCACTCTGTTCCCCTTCTTTAATTCCCACAGTTGCCGTGCTTCTAAAACTGTGTATGTTGTGGCAACCAAGGCACTATCAATGCTGCGTTTATTTCATGTGATACTTACTGTTCTTGCGGATCTGCAGGTGACCCGACAGTCTCCCAATTCCTACGTGGTCATCATGAACAGCTCGTGTGTGGAAGTTGATGTGCACCGCCTGAGTGATGGAGGACTACTCCTATCTTATGATGGTAGCAGCTATACTACCTACATGAAAGAAGAAGTGGACAGGTAGCAACGTGTAAAGATTAATGTTTGACATTTACATACAAGCCAAAATTAGGTGTCCTTGTAACTTTATGCTTCTCAAAGATCAGCTGGGAATGGAATTCTCTTCTAGGAAGTGGTTACTAGTTGTATTATGGATGAGTTTAAAGGGAGCAGTTGCCTTCACCTGAATAACAGATCTTGGCTACTTTTAGAAGAAAGATCTGAATGTGTGCCCGTGCAGAGTCCAGTTTCCTGCTGGCCCTTTAGAAGTGCCCTTTTGGATAATTACAAACAAACAAACAAACAAAACAACAACCCCAGAAAACCCCAAAACCCCAGAACTACAACAAAACCCAGAACATTAAAATCTTTAAAATCCTTGAAACTCCACAGCTGCCTTAAAAATAGATACTATTTCAGTGCATTCCTTCAAAATTCCCTGCAGGGTTCATAGCCATATAAGGTCAGTAAATGTCCGGCTTCTGGAGTGTGAACCACTGCCCCCTCTGCTGGTTTCTTTTCTGTGACAAATGTAATGAATCTGGTCAGGAATACAAAGAGAGTTTGGGTAACTTTCTGGGTTGGAAATTGCTGTAAAATCTAACCTCTCAGTCTGCTACCTGGGTACATCCTGCTCTTCTCAGCTTTGCTCTGTATACAAGAGGATTTTGCATGAGGTGGGCAGTTTGGTGACTGTATTGTGTGTTAGGTATCGCAAGTGTAGTCTCCACTAACAACAGTTTTTCTCTATATGAAATCTTGAACTTAATTGGTTCTGGTTCTGACAGTGAGTGGTACCTGTTGGTAGAGAAGCAGCACAAAAGTAACATACATACAACCTTCTTAAGGGTATTCTGTCTGATTTCTGATCCCTGGCTTCCATAGTCCTGTTTTGATATGATTAATCTTTCATATGCAGGGCCATACCGTTCAACTCAGAAGAGCTGGTTGAGGTGTTCTTGTTTAGTTTTCTTTTGAAGTAGAACAGGGAAAGAAAAAAAAACACAAGAAATGCTGTTGCAGTGATTTGTCCTGTTCTTTCCTAGGTATCGCATCACTATAGGTAACAAGACCTGCGTGTTTGAAAAGGAGAATGATCCCTCCATTCTGCGCTCGCCTTCGGCTGGAAAGCTTATCCAGTATGTGGTAGAGGATGGGGGACACGTGTTTGCAGGCCAGTGCTTTGCAGAAATAGAGGTAAAAGAGTCTCAAAGAACTGACATGGCTGCAGATGCCGAATCTGCCCAGGCAAAAGCTGGGGAGCAAAAAAAATTGAATGCTTTGGAACTGGGAGTTGAGCATTGAGGGATAATTCACAGTATTTCCTTTCCAAACTTTGCCTGTGTTTTAACCTGGACTAATGCAGGAATCAGGAGTGAGAGTGATGGGGTGGGGAAGAAATTACTTAACAGCTGAAATTTGAGTGTTAATGACTGTATACCAAATGATAAGCAAAATTTCTCAGCAGTGAAACCATGGGTTATCATCTTGCTGTGATACCAAGACAGAGTGAGATCCACGTGTATTGTGTTTTTTAGCTGTGGTGAAGAAGACCGCCTGCTTGTAGACCACTGCTTAGTGCCAACACAGACTCAGAAGCAGAGTTATATGCCAGAATTAAGTAACAAATTAAGATTTCTCTGATTACCTGATCATTTATTCAGGTTGGTCAGATGAGTTAAGAAGTGTCACTCCTCCCTCTCCCTTGGAAATTACTTAACTCTTAGAGAGGAGGAGGGTGAACAATTTCTGCATCACTGTGAGGAAAGCACGAGAGGTTGCGTAGGAGTGCATGGCTCAAAACAGATTTGAGGGAGGGGAGGGTGTGTTTTGACAGAGGGGCAATTAAACCAATTGGGGACAATGTGTAGGAGAAAAATATCAAGCCGGAGATCCAGATATTTTATGTAAGTGCTTTTACACGGCAACACAGCCAGGTCTAGTAAGGAACCACCTACTCTATTCCTGTGTTCCCTGTTGTGGTGTATAGTACAGCAATGGTAAAACTAGACTGTCTCCCCGCCCCACACCCAACCCTTCTGCTCTAAAGGCAAGAGCTTCCATGGTTGATCTAAGGAAGCATCTCTGTGAACAGCAGTCTGAGACCTGCGACCTCTAGAAAGTAGTCCTAGTTCCCTCTGCAAAAAGTGTGTTGCTGTAGCTTTTGAGAGTGGCTCTCCCACTTCTAGCCTTTAAAGTGCAGCAGCTGCAGTGGTAAATTGTATCTGCTTTGTTCATTGTGTTGAGTGTGGGACCTTCTTTGCTACCTGTTTGGTCCAAGCAGTGTGGAGCAGGTGACGTTCCTGAGGATGGCTTCCTGCTGCACTCATTTGTGGCCAGTTATTTTGTTCTACCATTCACTTGAGTGTCTGGGGTTTCATTCCCAGTGTGTGTGCTTTTAAGCCTTTGACAAAGCCTGAAAGCAAAAGGTGCTCCTGCAGGTTAGTGGTAGGACATTGGCTGCTGGCTCACAAAACTGGAACCGCTTGGGGAACATGGAAGCTGAGTGTGTAACCTGTTTTCCTTGCTACAGGTGATGAAAATGGTGATGACACTAACAGCAGGAGAATCAGGCTGCATCCATTATGTCAAACGCCCAGGGGCAGTCTTGGATCCAGGCTGTGTGATTGCGAAGCTCCAGCTGGATGATCCTAGCAGGG
>NW_010543651.1:35817-38516 GCF_000687285.1 Phaethon lepturus
CAGGTTTCAGCAGGTGAGAAGTTGTAGGAAGTGCACATGGTTGTTGTGTTTTTAGTAAGGGAGTGATGTTGAGAGTGGTACAAGATGGTCCAGAGTACTGAACCAGTTTCAGACTTATGCGTTGTACTGGAAGTGGCACTTTACCATTTATTTGCTTCAGATGAGGACTTGGACTCAGATTATTGTCTCTTTCTCTGATTCAGGCTAAGCTTATGTACTTTTCTTGTTCTCTTCTTACCTCAGTACTGTTGTAGTACATGGCTGTCTAGAATATTGGAGGTTGACCAGATTTTTTTCTGTCTGCTTTATTCCTATGCAAGTTTATTTAATTTCTTTTTACCATGTATTCTTTTTTAAATGACCCTCTTTGGGAGGACGGGAGTTGATATCCCCACTCCAAGAGGGTCGGGCTCTGTGAAAGCAATTGTAGCAAATGTGGAAATACAAAAAAAGAGCCTAGGATAAAGACCTTTTCTAAGGTGAAAGGCAGAGATATATTCATTTAGGGATGGTAGGCTGGGATGTAGCTGTTCATGGTGGAAGAGAATCTATTGTTCCTTTAGCAATAGCTAGTTGAAAATTGTGGGAGGTTGTTGTGCAGCGGGTGGAAAGTGATTGTCAGCAGCAAACTGTTGGCTTTTCCTGTGCTCTTCTTTGAGATTTTTGGTCATCCTGGACCTAAACAATGAGATAAACTTTAATGTATTTGGGAGAGAGGCTGGAAGCTTATTTTGTGGCTGTACACAACATAAAACTGTTGGAGATCCAGCTCATAACTTTTCTGTCTCTCAACCAAGTGCATTTTCCACCCTGGGAATTCTTCCAAGTTAAATCTGAGCCTCCAGTCAAGGGTAACTGGATGTTACTACCATGCCTGATGCCATGCAGGAGGGTTAGCGACACTGTGCTGTTCATTGTGTTTCCAGGCTGAACTGCACACGGGTACCTTGCCGCAGATCCAGAGCACAGCACTTCGAGGCGAGAAACTCCACCGCATCTTCCATTATGTCCTAGATAACCTGGTCAATGTGATGAATGGATACTGCCTGCCAGAGCCCTACTTCAGCAGCAAGGTACTGGTTACTTCTTGTTTCAGAGCGAGACCACAAATATTCTTTCAGTTCAGGGTAAGGCTGGCCAATTCGCATGTCACAGCCAGCGGACCAAGAGTCATGGCAGTACTACCCTGCTAGTGCCAGTTTGATTTGGTTTTCTTTCTTAGCCTTCCTTATAGTCAGTCTCACCAGAGAGTAGGTGAGACATGGGAGGGTCCCGTCTGTGGCACTGAAAACAAAGACAAGGAGTTGAGCTTGATCTTTACTGCTTGTGCCTGCAGCCTTGTACATGGGAGCTGTGTAAATAGCCAGCTGTGGTAGAACTCCTAGAGGGAGGAGGAAAGAAAGTGGATGAATTTGAGTCAGCTGTTGGTGTAAGGTAGGACAGCAGCTTCGTCATCTACCCCAGTTCTCTGTTTTAGTCCCTGGGACTAGCTGTGTGATAAAACAGTATTGAAGACCACACTGAAAAGCTTTTCCTTTTCTCCCTTCTTGCTGATTATTATTTTCTTCATGCTTGTCTTTACACTGACTTGTCTCTCTCTAGGTGAAAGGCTGGGTTGAGCGACTAATGAAGACACTGAGAGATCCATCTTTGCCTCTGCTGGAACTTCAGGACATCATGACCAGTGTTTCTGGACGGATCCCACCCAATGTAGAGAAGTCCATCAAGAAGGAGATGGCCCAATATGCCAGCAACATCACATCAGTCCTCTGCCAGTTTCCCAGCCAACAGGTGATCAGCCAGACTTAGATAGAGGAATAAAAATTGGTTTGCATTGGGGCAGAGAGAGAAAGTTCTTGTAAATTATCTGGAGGTTAGTTGGAGCTGAAAGGTGTGTTTGAACGTGGGATCTTCATGATGAAAGATACCTGTGTCACTTGAGCTTAAAGGCTTGCCCCCTTTACATGTGCTGAAGGGTATGTGTGCCCAGCTTTAAACAGATGGTTTGGAAGCAGTTTAATCGTATCAGTGGCCTCGTGGGCATTTATTTATTTATTTGCTTTTTGCTTGGTATCTATGCGACGGTGCAATTGTACTGTCAATGTAACCTTAAAAAAAGAGTGATTGCAACTAAGGGAGGCCTGACCAGGTAATGAGATGTTGGAAGATGATTTCTCCAGTATATGAAATGCTCTCAGTGCATTGATTTTTGTGTCGTTGTCAGGTCATTAACTTCCTTAGCAGTTTAGGGCTTTGGCCTTTGCCGGAGTCTGCTGGTGCTCTGGTCTGGTTTGTCTGGAATTTTTCAGATTTTCTGCTGATGGTTCAGCCAGATCGTTGCATCCAGGACTGGGACTTTCATGGGATTGCTCTCTTTCAGATTGCCAATATCTTGGATAGCCATGCAGCCACCTTGAACCGGAAATCAGAGCGTGAGGTCTTCTTCATGAACACTCAGAGCATTGTGCAGCTTGTACAGAGGTGAGCCATTTTCAGGGCTGCCCCCTAACTTTTTTTTTTCCCTGTTGCTTGAAAGACTTGAGCCTGCTTGTCTTTATTCAAATGGCGTTATTGCACTCGGAGCCTAAATCACTAGGAATAACCCTGTGTACTTCCCTCAGGGAGGTCAACAGTGAGGGGGCCACATCTGTATGGCTCCTGGCTGCCTCTGTGAAGCACTCATATAGATCACAGAATCA
>NW_010543652.1:0-334 GCF_000687285.1 Phaethon lepturus
CCCGGTGAGTACAGCGCCCAGAACACCCCGAAAACACCCTCAGCGCCCAGAACACCCCGAAAACACTCTCAGCACCCAAAAAAACCCCCCAAAAACACTCTCAGCGCCCAAAACACCCCAAAAACACTCTCAGCACCCAAAAACATCCCCAGCACCCAGAAACACCCCCAAAAACTCACCAAAAAACACCCCAGCACCCAAAAACACCCCGAAAATCCAGAAAAACACCCCGAGCACCCACTAACACCTTGCAAGACCCTGCCACCACCCCACGACATGCCCCCAACACTCCACAACACCCGAAGACACCTTACAGGGTCCTGCCAACACCTGT